>NC_054476.1:3505524-3715524 GCF_017639515.1 Carcharodon carcharias | reverse complement strand
GCACTAATTATCTCCCCTTGCTTTTGCAGGCACATCTGGGAAACAGCCAAGAGTTTCCATGACCCAGGGATTCCAATCAAACCCAAAGGGAAGCTCAGAAGAGGAATCAGCTAAAACCCTCTCTGAAGACCTGTCACAGCACTCACCCCCACCCTCCACCAGCGGAGGGACACATATCTCAGTGGGACCTAGCTTTAGAATAGCCTTGGGATTATAATCTGATGAGCACATCACACAGTTTGATCCACAGCAGGCAGAGGCAGGGACTTCCCAGATGCCTGGCGGTCGGAGGACTGCCAGAGGCCAGAAATTTGCTGAGTCGGATTCAGATGATAAGCCTTTGGATTTGGTCATGTCTCAGTTGCTGGAGCTGCAAAGGCAAGCTCAGGAACTTCAGGAAGGGATGTCCACTGCACTCCTCAGATTGAAAGACATAAACATGGATACAAATGTAAGGTGTGAAGAGAATTTCTATGTTTAAATAAGTGAAAGGAGATTTAGATTTCAAAAGGATGTCAGTCCATTTATAAATAGCCAGATAAGCAAGGCTAAGGAATGTGTTTATTTTTCCCAAAGGTTACTGACAGTATATAGTGACAACATGAAAGTTTTTATATTATGAGGGAGATATAGTTTCAAAGACATATGAAACAGTAGAATGTACATATTGAAAGGGAAAAATATATATAAAGGGGAATGAGGCTATGTATCAGGAGAGGGCATTGTGAGATCTAACAGAAATGTGTGAAGTACAAAGAACAAAGAAAAGTACACCACAGGAACAGGCCCTTCGGCCCTCCAAGCCTGCGCCGATCATATTGCCTGTCAAACTAAAACATTTTGCACTTCCAGGATCCGTATCCCTTTATTCCCATCCTATTCATGTATTTGTCAAACTGCATCTTAAACACCACTATCGTACCTGCTTCCACCACCTCCTCTGGCAGTGAATTCCAGACACTCATTACCCTCTGCGTAAAAAACTTGCCCCGCACATCTCCTCTAAAGTTTTATCCTCTCACCTTAAATCTATGTCCCCTAGTAATTGACTCTTCCACCCTGGGAAAAAGCTTCTGACTATCTACTCTGTCCATGCCACTCTTAATTTTGTAAACTTCTATCAAGTCACCCCTCAATCTCCATCGCTCTAGTGAGAACAATCCAAGTTTCTCCAACCTCCCCTCATAGCTAATAACCTCCAGGCCATGCAGCATCCTGGTAAACCTCCTCTGCACCCTCCCCAAAGCCTTCATATCCTTCTGGTAATGTGGCGACCAGAATTGCACGCAATATTCCAAGTGTGGCCTAACCAAAGTCTTAATGAAGCCTCCAGTATTTGCACATAAGTCTGCTGTCTACTGAAACTGAAGCTGGAGAAAGTCATTTGGAATTCCACTATCCAGGGTATTATGTTAATTTTCTGGATCTGTTTAAAATCTAAAATCTATTTTTGGACTGTTGCCTTAAAGGGCTGTAATTGGGAGTCAGGTTAATTAGGAATTTTATGAGTTATTATAATAGTAAATTGTAGCCCTTTGTAAGTGCTTGAAATCTTTTCTTTGGTTAATAAATATTTTAATTTAGTTTTTAAAAAAATCTCTAAAAGTCTTGCTGGACTCATCACTTCTGAATTCAGTGCACATCTCAAAATGAATACAAGCTCAATCTCACTCCTGCTGCCCCCTTCTCCACCCATAGGTGGGAGGATCAGCAGATGTACCCCCCAGGGCCATCCATCCAGGTGACTCTGGGAGTGGAGTGTCCAGCCCATCCAAATTCCCTTTTCCTGTGACCTCAGCAGCTCCAGGTCCACAGGCTGTGGAGGGTGCCACTGCCACACAGCAGGACCCCGTAAGCAGGTCTCGGCCCTCCAGAAGAAGCCAAGGTCATCACAGACAGGGAGTAGCAGTCAGCAGGCTGCCTCCACCTCCACTGTGTATGTCCGGGGGGCACCAAGATGCAGCGGAAGTGTTAGGAAGGTTAAGAAGATGTAGTTGCACAGCTTGGACATGGGCATTAATCACTCCCAGGACAGTCTTCCTGCTTGTTCTGATGAGCAGTGTTCTTGTCACTCAGATGTGAAGCCTTTCTGCACAAGATAAAGGCAGGTGTCTCAGTCCAGGGCCTCTTCCCTGTGTCTGTGCAGCCTTCAGACCACAGTGATGGTCCAGCCTCACACTCCCTGGAAACATTACTGATGCCTGCACCTCGATGGTGCTTGTCATTGCTGCCAGAATGTAGTGGGCAGGTGTCACAGGGTTCCATCATTCTCTCTGCGTGATCTCAGCAACTTTAAGATGGGGCTGGCCCCCTTCTCTTCAGCATCTGTGATCAGTGACACTGTGTTCCTGAAGGGCTCAGGTGCTGCCAATGGATTAGATGCATTTAAAGACTCGTGGCTGCATCTCTATGATATGACCCTGATCACAGCGAGTGCAAGCAAACTGCTTTCAGCCAGACAGGAGTCAAACATTCTCAGAGGCTATGTGATGATCGATGGAGTCCCCTCACTGCATGTTGTCATCATCCTCCTGCGATTGAGCAACTATTAGGGCCTCCACTGCGTCTCTATGACAGGAGCATTCTCACAGAGGGTATGTGCACTGCAATAAGCCAGACTGGAGTCAAATGGTCACAGATGTGATGTGAGGATCTATGGGGTCTCCCCACTGCATGTCATCATCAAAATCTAGGAACTATGAGGGCCTCCCAAGCATGCCTGCCTCATCTGGCCAGTGCGAGGGCCTCAGCACCATCATCGTCGCCTTTGAGGACCTCCTCACCCTCAGCACCATCAACATCTTCCTCATTGGAAGAGACGTGCAGCTCCTCCATCTCCTCCTCAGCCAGCCCCTCACCCCATTGCAGCACCAGGTTGTAAAGGGCACTGCAGGTAATGACGATGAGTGACACCCTCTGCGGACTGTATTGCAGGGCTCCACCAGACCGGTCGAGGCACTGGAACCTCATTTTCAGCATCACGATGGTCGGCTCCACCAAGTTGTGAATTGCAACATGAGCCTCGTTATAGCGTCGCTCTGCTGCAGTCTGAGGCCGCTGCACGGGTGTCATCAGCCACACTGTATTGTGGGTAACCCTGGTCCCCGAGGAGTCACCCTGCAGCTGGACTCTGGAAAGCGTCAGGGATCTGCGACCCACTGAGGATGTAGGAGTCGTGAACCCCCCCTGGGAACTGTGCGCAGACCTACAGGATGTGTTTCTGGTGGTCGCACACCAGCTGCACATTCAGCGAATGGAATCCCTTGTGGTTGACTTAGTTGACCCCTTGTTGTGACCAAGATCTGATCACCATGTGAGTGCAATCGATGGCACCCTGCACCTGTGGGAAACCTGAGATCTGGGCAAATCTAATCGCTCTTGCATCCTGGCTCACCTGGTCCCGGGTGAAATGCACAAAGCTGTGTGCCCTCGCAAAGATGGCATCTGTGAACTCATGGGTGCATTTGTAGGTGGAGGCTTGTGATATCCCACAGAGGTCACATGTGGAGCCCTGAAAGGAGCCAGAGATGTAGTAATTGAGCCCCGCTGTCACTCACACATCCTCAGGCAGTGGAAGCCCTCCATGTTCCCATGACGCCAAATCCTGCAGATATCTGCAGCTGGCAGATATGGTGGATCAGTTCCCTAGGCATGTGTAGAGTCAGCGACATTAGTTCTTGGTCATCTGCAAGGATGAAAGGCGGCATTTAAAGACCCCGGGTCAAGAGAGGTGCCGACTAATGACGGCTCGCTGGGGGTCATCAGCAGCGTGTGCTGGAGCCCCAGCCACCCATTCTTCTAGAGGGTGCTGCTCCTCCCTCTGCACAGCCAGGAGCCTCAGTCATACTCTTCTGCATCACCTCCGCTCTTTGTATGCTACGAGGCATGCAGCTAGTTCACCAGACTCCATGTCCCTGATGTACTCCTCCCACAGGATAAAAGAGGGAGATGCGTGAGTTAGCTTGGGTACACTCAGAACATCTCTTAGTTAAATCAGAAGGACCCTTAGTGCATCCTGGAGAGTGCTGAGCCACCACTTGGATGGCCAAAGATTAGTGCACTACATGGCTGTCCGAAACCCCACCTTCCTCTGCCCCACTCCACCTGACCGATTGGCAGCAGCTTTGCCCATTGGACTGCAGGCTGTGCTCTCAGCTCAGGCACAGGCATTCTCCTAACCCACACTGCAAGGCTGCACTGTTAGCTTGAACCATGGGGGAGACTGGTCCAAACCGGGATGATGACATTGCAAGGGGCTGTGAGCACCTCCACCAGTGACTGCTCCATGGCCAGATTTAGCAAGGAGATTGTACAACATGCCCAGTCATCCAACTGTTCTGCAGCCCATGTAAATGCTCATTAGTTTACAGTCTGTGCCCGAGGGGTGAAAAGCTCTGGAGCATTTGGTGACACTTTGATGCCTCTGCTTTGCTGGAGTGAGCAGATAAGCTAGTGGCCTGAATCCAATCACATCAATGTGGCTGCATCTGAACTGTCTTAGTTGCAGAGGAATTGTCACTTTGTACAAGACTTCTCTAATGTGCTCTGAAGAAGAGTCATATGGACTCGAAACGTTAACTCTGTGTTCCTCTCTGCAGATGCTGTCAGACCTGCTGAGTTTTTCCAGCATATTTTGTTTTTGATTCAGATTTCCAGCATCTGCAGTATTTTGCATTTACCGCTCTCTAACATGTGGCCGCTTCCCTCCCGACCCCCCCTACCCCCACCCCTCACGTTCTTGTGCACTAACTTCAACCACAGGGCAGTCCTTGCCCCCACCCCAAATCGTCTCAACCACAGGGCAGTTCATGTCTCCACCCCAAATCGCCTCAACTACAGGGCAGTTCTTGTCTCCATGCTGCAAACACGTCTCAACCTTGCAGTGCAACAGGTAACCCGGGTGATTGCTCTGTAATATTACTGTGCCCTCACCTCTGAGTGCCCCTCAAAGTGCAGCCCGCCAAGTGCACACCTTATATATGCTGTTGTGAAACACGTCAGTGTGAGTGCACACTGACATGGATGGTCGTTCCAGCCGCGGGGAGGGATTTGGGGGGATGATTACGGTGGGCTGGCCTGATAATGATACGCAGATGTATTACAATGAGATCCTTAGGTGAAAGCAAAAATCCAGAAGTGGAGGCTTGGGTTGAGGCAAGTGATAGGTATGGGGTGGGTGGGTGGGAGGGAAGCAAGAGATCCATGGTCACACATCTGCAGCTCACATTTTATGCCATGGCATTTGAGCAGTATGTGGGGTGGGTGGTACACTGGTCAGGGTACAGCATTTGAAGATGTATTCACTGATCTCTACAACCTGTCTGAGGTCATTGAACTTTTTCTAGTTCTGCAGCCAGATCATAAGGGCCAGAGTTCTTGCATTGACCCCTGTGGCAACCTACCCCCATTCCCATTGGATCATGGACCTTGGAGGAGCTTCTGGTCCTCTTCTACTTTCCGCCTCCTAGACTAAGGCCTCCAAGAGGGTGCCAGAGAACATGAGAGCCCTCTCTCTCACATGCTGCTCCATTAGTAGTTGTATTCCTTGTCTGAAAGACTTCCACAAAATAAATCCACCAGCTGCTGCAGCCTGAATGCACCCCCCGCCCCCCTAACAAGGGCAAGCGGTTTTCAGAGAGTGCAGGCAGGCTATGACTTGAGTTAGCCTCTTGGCCCAATGGTGAACACGTGTCCAGTCAGCAGTGTGTTTCGTGCTGGGCTGCACACCACATCATGGGATTGAGCAGGCAGCACAACATTTGCACACTGCATTGTGATCCCTGCACCAGTTAATGGACCTTATTGAACTTCTGCCTCTCAGAGTTTTGAGATTATGATGTTCCGCACATAGTGAAACACAAACAGTAAGACAGACCTTGGCTGAACTCATTGTGTGGGTGATAAAAATTTACTGCCAATCACACAGCACAGACACATTTAATTTCCTGGAAAACAAATTCCCCGAAAACGGACGAGATGTAGGTCAAGAATAAATGTAATTAAAGAAAGGAAGCTCCTAATATTCAAAGCACACCTTTACCAGTCATATTTAATCCTGTCAGAGCTGATTATATCTCTGGCAACCAACTTGGCAGCAGCGCTTAGCACAGGTTGTTAAGATGCCTTTGAATGTTGCTTTTATCGGTTCCAGGAATTATAAATATGGTAACATTTGCCTAAATTCTTAATTTAATTACGTTAATTTCATGTGGCCATTATTCACGAGAATATGACATAAATGTGATTTATTTTATGTGTTTAAATATGCAAGTGTGTATTGTGCTTGGCACGCTGAGGGGTGGCAGTGCCAGGAGAGGGTGTATTGTGCTTGGCACGCTGAGGGGTGGCAGTGCTGGGAGGGATTAGCCATTTCTGGACACAGAAGAATCTGCTTTTTGACCCCTTGTCGTTTGCTTTTGGAGGAAGGACTGTTGCTGTTGTGACATTGTTTGTAAAGCGAATGCTGAAGACTAACTCTGATTTCAGCAGGCAGTCTTCCTCAGATCTCCGCGATTCATAGCTGCCTCACCTACATTACTGTGTCCTGCAACTTCATGCTCTCATTTGCACAGAGACGCGAGAAACTCGGCAAGAATCAGGTACACTCAAACTGGAACAATCTATTTGACCTGGACTAGCCATGGAAAATGGTTACATCGTAACCCGCAGATTGATAAAATAATTGAATTTTCTCCATTTGCTTGCAAAGGCTTGGCCATCGGTCCCCAACATGAGCAAACATCAAATCTCCACCCCAGTCAGATACTAAAATTGAGACAAGGCACATTGGTACAAAATGTTTCTCCGCAAACGTGCAAGTTAATTGGGGATGATGGAGAGAGCAGCAGCTCACCTGCATATAGCAACTTATTGTTAACAACAATGCTGCAACTATAGCCAATCAACACAAACAAGGGCCTGAACCTTGCGTGCCCAACCTGAACACATGTAAAATTGCGCAAACAGATGTCAGGCGGGTGTCCTGACATTATTGCGCACGCCTGCACTATTGAGGTCAGCGGGCAAACACAGGAATCGGAGCAGCACCCACCGACAATTAAAGGGCCAATTAAGGTCATTAAAAAGCCTATTGGCCAGGATTTTATGTTGCCCTTGCGATTTTTAGCTCGTCACACAGGCTAAATGGGTGGGCGGGATTCACGTTTTTATCATTTCCTCATCCACAGGTGGGGACAAAGGCCGCTGGAGCAGCAGCACTTTCTCTGTCGTTGCCAGTCTGTTGCTGTGTGAGTACAGAGCTGTCCCAGAGTTCCTTGGCATCTCGTTTGATTGTCAAGTCTGCCTTTCTGCATCTCAGGTCCTCATCTTCCCCGGAAGATTCCCCTGAGTACTTCAGCACAGAACCCCTTCGTTTTGAAGTCATGCTCCTCCGCAGCCCATCTAGTGGGGATAGTGTATTCCACCAGTGGAACTTCCTCTGAAGAGGAGGAGAGGGGCAGGAGGGAGAGGAGGCCAGGTGGGTGGGGGCAGTATCCCAGAGACCGACCTATAAGAGGAGAGGCAGGGGCTCAGTTGGTGCAGGGCCAGCAGGGAGGTCAAGGCAGGGGGGTGCACACTGAAGACACCACCATCCAGCGGCTAGAGTGTTTAGGCAGCGCTCCGCTCCAACCATCTCCAGATGTCCGAGGTCCTGTGCCACAGGAGGCTCTGCCTTTCCAGGGACACAGTGACAGCAATATGTCACATGATAGGTCTGGAAAATACCCCCAGCTGCCTGGGCGGACACCCCATGCCAGTGGCTTTGAAGGGCCACAGTGGCCCCCAGCTTCTATCGCTATTTCAGGGTTCATTGGGGGATCTGTGCGGTGTTTCTCAACCAGCTGCACACAGTTGCATCAAGCTCATGACTGATGCTATCTTTAGGCACATCCACATGTTCACCCACTTCCAGACAGACAAAGCGAGCCAGCCGGAGAAAGCACGAGGTTTCATTGCGATGGCTGGGTTCCCCCACGTCCAGGGTGGAATAGATTGCACTCACACGGCCACCAAGGCACCAGCAGGTGAGCTGGGAACTTTCGTAAACAGAATGTTCAGATTATCTGTGACCACAGGGCACGGATTGTCCAAGTTAATACCCGTTGCTCTGGGAGTTCACACGATGCTTACATCCTGCAGCACTCAGAGGTACCAAGGCTATTCCTGGCTCCTGCACAAGTGGATGGATGGCTCCTGGGTGACAAGGGCTGTCCCTTGAATAGGTGGCTGATGACCCAACTCCATCTCCCAAGAACTGAGGCTGAGGAGAGTTACACAAGAAGTCATACCTCCCACAAGGAGAGGACCATTGGGCTGCTGAAGATGTGCTTCAGATGCCTGAGCTGGTCAAGGGAAGCATTGAGGTATCCTCTAGAGCGTGTCTCCCTCATAGTTTTCATGTGCTGCACCCTGCACAACCTGACCCACTGGAGGCTGAGGAAGGTGAGGCATCTCCAATGGCCATGGAGGGTGACTCAAGTGATGGCTCAGAGGAAGAGCCTGAGGAGGCGCAGGGTGAGGACCTCGAGGCAGAGGACAGGAACCCTCATGGAGGCAGGTTCACCAGGGATGCTTTTGATCCAGCGAACCTTCTGCTAGGCATCAAAGGCCTCGATGCCTTGTCAAGCCAATGGCACTTTCTCCTTTGCTAATAATCAATAAATGGGAATCCAGCCCAGTGCATCAGCACCACATAACACTACACAACACTACACAACACCACACAATGCCACACAATGCCACACAATGCCAGACAACGCCACATAATGCCAGACAATGCCACATAATGCCATACTTGGTGGTTACCCTCTGGCCACCAGAGACTGAGCAAGCTTTGGCTGGGAGGGTGCATCCAGGCCCATAGCTGGGTACTTCTCAGTCATTGAAGCCACTGGCAGAGGGGTGGAAGAGCTGGTGCCCTCATCCAGAGCACCCTGAGAGAAGCCCATAGAGGTGACAGGCATTTCATCTGCCAGCGTGAGATGTGTTTGAACCTCCCTGCTCACCATTGATGGACGGTGACTGAGCAGGGAGATGAGATACCTTACCCACCTCTCCCACTGGCTGTGACCTGATGGCATTGACTGTGTGAGGGTTTGCAGGTCTGAGTGCAACCCCAGGAAGCCCTGAGTCTGCTCCTGAAGCTGCCACTTCATGAGAGTTGCCACTGTTTCAATGGAGGAGGTTTTGCACTTGGTGTTAAGGGTCAACACAGAACTCATACTCCACGTGGACTCCTCCATGATGGAGACCATAGCATGCAGACCTTCATGGGTTTCCGCCAGTTCTCTCCATGCACCTCACTGGACATCCAGCATCTGCTGCCTGTTGGATGAATCCAGAGGCCCAACATCTGCCTCAGACGCAGCATAATCCTGGTCTCCAGCTGTGCTCCCACTGTCGGCTCCCTGGAACCACTCTGACTCTGCCAGCTCCTCATGCAAATGTGATGTGTCCTCACCATTGTGCATTACTCATGGAGATGAATAACTAATGCCCGCCAACGCATGAGTATCTGTGCTGGTTCCTGGTTCAGAGATGGCACGACACTGTGCACGTGTGATGTCTTCCTCGGAGCTCAATGGGGGTCTTCAGGGTCACCGGTGGCTCCTATTGATGGTGCATCTGTGGGAGGAAGCAAAAGATCAGTACATTCAATCATCACCATCACTATGCATGCCAGGCAGGCTGAGGAGACAGTGGAGACCTGCGGCATGGTGCCATTTGCCATCCAGTGGGCTCTCTGGCTACGACAGTTCAGTTTCTGATGAGAGGAGCCTGTTATGTTTCCAGTTCCAACCACACACGCACCTGTCACCTGCACTCTTACCCTCATCCGAGACCCCTGCCTCAGACCGACCTGAGGAGCGAGCTGGCCGGAGGCGTTCCAGCTCCAGTGCGTCGCTTTCATGCTTTGTAAGGAAGCACAGGTTTGGCTCCTCCACCCATCCTGTGGCCCTCCGCGATGTTATGACTGCTCTCCTCCTGACAAGGAAAAATTGCCTCATCATTGCCCTGTCACCCCGAAGGTCCTTTCCTGGTCCCCACCCCCTGCCCAGCCGGGCATTAGTCAGGCTGTGTCACTGTGGCACATCTCGCCCTGCAATGCACTGAGTCCGGTCACGCTGACATCCCAAGCCTAGGCAGGGCAGGCTTCAGTGCCAGTTAACATATGCCCTCTTAGACCCCTGAACGTTCTGAGGAATGGGAGCCTGAGTAAAGTTCTCTGCACAGGTCCATGCCATTTCTGCACCGACCCTTGCTGACTGCAGCAGATCATTGAACCTTTGGCGGCACTGAAGCCACAGGCAGCACATCAAGCCATGCCCACCCGACCTGGGCGGTGACCTCTGTTCAGTCCTTCTTGGTCTGGTGGGGCGGCCTTCTCTTGCAGTCCCTAGGCATTAGAGGATGCCACCCGGCATCGACCTCCTCGACCAGCGCTCCCAGGCACTCACCTGAGAAATGGAGGGGGGGGGCAGAGTGCCCGCCGACTTGCCCTGCCATCTTTCATGACCATCAGGTGCTGAGGCCATGTCTGCACACTGGGACGTTTGTTGGATTGCTTCCAAGCAACTCCCTCAGCCTCCCCCACAACTGCTGGCAGTCTCCAGCGAGCTGCCTCCTCTGTTTTTGAACACCCCTTCGGGTCCCCATTGGACCCAGCGCCTGACAGGTTCCCACCCCCACGTCCGGAATATACATCCGGGGGTCGCCTTTCACGTTGGGCCAATCAGCGTAAGGTCACATTCCCAGCGCAAACTCAGTCGGGAGCAGGTTTTACATCCGCTTCCGGCTGTGCCGACTTCAGGCGCACACTGAGGATAAAATTCAGTCCAGGGAAAAACTCATACTTTCCAGCACAAGATGTCAGTGGTGTCACTTTGGATTAATGAGGTTCAATAACCACTTCCCACACATTGGGGCAGAATTTTGCCGTTGGCGAGCAGGGGGCGGGGTCTGCTCGCCGACGTGTAAAATGACGCGGGATGATGTCAGGGGGAACCCCCAATGTCACTGCGCCCCATTTAAATCTTCAGGAAGGTGGGGGTGCAGCAAAATCAGCTGTGGGCCCGCTGACCTGTCAATGTCCAATTGAGGCCATTGACAGGATCATTTAAACAATTAAAGGACCTGCCCGTCCAACCTTAAGGTTGGTGGGTCGGCCAGGAGCCCCGGCGGGAATAGAGAAAACATGAAACCTCATCCACCGGTGGGACGAGGTTTCATGCAGGGTGTTAAAAATTTTAATAAAGTTGATCTGTAAATTATGAACAGGTCCCAACTCATGTGACATTGTCACATGAGTTGGGACCTGTTCATAATTTACAGATCAACTTTATTAAAATTATTTATTAAAATTTATTAAAATGTGACATTGTCACATGAGGGGGACATGTTAAGGAATTTATTTTTCTATTTTTAATATTGTTCAAAGTGGAAGCGATCCCCCTGAGGCTGCACTTAGCCTCAGGGAGATGTGAGCTCCTCTGTGCGCATGCGCGAGAAAGCGCACTCTCGATTTTAGGGACTCCCCCCCGCCCACACCGGGAACGCATAACGCTTCCTGCTGGATGTCATTGGACTGCCCACATAAAATGGCGGCAGGGCCCGCTTCATTGGTGGGGATCAGCTCCCCGCCCGCCGGAGATTGGTTCAGTACCGCTCGCCCGACAGGCAGAAAAGTCTGCCCATAATATGACTGAAGAGGTTGTCTGGATGCTAAAGGTTTTAAGCAGCAATAGCACCTGAAAATACTGTCACATCACTTCATATATCTCAATAGAATAGAAGGGAAGAAAAAACACCAGCATGAGAGTCAAAATAATAAATAATTTATCCTAAGGAATGAACTTCAGTAGGTTTACCTGTATAACCCATTCTATTTTATTAAATTAGCTCAGGAAAAACACTTTTGCTTTGTAAGAATATAGGCATCTTTTTAATAACATTCACTGTACAATAAATAAGGTTTTGCATGTTCCAATTGGATCCTAAAATTGTTGTTATTCATTTACAAATCACATCCGTTTCTTTTTCTAACTTCCAATCAATTTCTCAGCGGAGGTGGGTTGTTGAATAAGTTTATCAGGTGGCGAGTTACACGTTCAGGCCTACCACTATCAGAAATACCACAAAGAGCACAGGATATCTTTTACAATACGTTGGTCACTGATTTTCATAGCTCTGGTGTGTGTCTTGGACATCTATGGTGCAGGCCAAAGCAATACAGCAGACTCGGCAATTCTGGCTCGTACACCGCCTGCCACTCTGAATGTTTCGGCAGCCATGGTGTGGTGCAGTGCCACTGAACCTCTCAGCTGCATTGTTCTCAAATCAGTAAACGTGTGGCACAGATTCCATTGTAGTAGAAGGCATGTCACATAGAGCAATAGAATAACATTACAGTTCATAATGCAGTTATTTTTCAATATATGCTGTATGTATTTTTAAAGATCTGGTTCAACTCAGCTTTCTCATTTCGCCTGCCTCGATGTCAGGTGAAACCTTACTCTACACTAATGTACTGCCCAAGAAATGGCGGACAGGTTGTAGGTTGATAAGATTAAACCATTTCAATCCACTTAGCCTAGCCACATTGAAGGTGGTAGTTTAGACAGTCAGATAAACCCACGTGGATATGTGAAAACAAAAACCTTTAAAGGGGAGATCTGTCCTCAAGTCTTGAAGCAAACTCAGTCATTAAACAAGTCACAAAATACAGTAAGTTTAATTGACTTTTGGATTGCCCTTTTAACAAGTCCAATGCCTGATGGCACAGTTACATAGTACATCTACTTTGAGAGGCACCTTAGCATTAGGTGCTCAAGGTTACCCTGAACACAATCTTACAATCCCCATAGAGTATGATAACGTTTTGAAGAGAAAGGAATCCCCGCAATTCCACCAGAAAGATAACCACTGGACAAGATTTCACTTTTAAAAACTTTGACTGTAACAAACCAACTGAAATCAACATAACTCAAACATTAATTAACAGGTGAAAGCTATTTAAAATAAAAAGGAAAATTGTGCTTTAAATAGTCGACACAGCAAAGGTACAGCTCATTTGGTTACAAGCGCTTGTGTTACTTCCTGCAAAAATATATTACTAAGCATAATCTCACAGCATTCCAACTCGGCCTCTGCTATGCAGGATCTCACACTTCCCATCCAACTGTTTTGGCCCTTGAGTCTCATTCACCAATAGCGGTATTCAATTTGAAGTCCCCAGATATGGTTACAACAAGGCACACCTCTATGAACCCTCTCTCACTCTGGTCATGGCACTCCTGATGGTAGAGAATCCCTGGAGACTCCATTCTCCATCCTTTTAAGTAGTCTGGGGATCTCTGGTACCACTTCAAAAGCAGCAGTAGGTCTTGTCCAATCCACAATCCTTCACTATTGCTGCCTTATGTGTTCTGTTGTATCTAACTTTATAACACACACTGTAACATTTGCTCTATTCTCCTGTTTAAACATCAAGACCTGTTTAAAGACAGCTGAACAGAAAACTGCTCCATCCAAAAAAAAAATGTGGCTTGTTTTCTCCTTGCAACAATTCCCAGTGTTCTGAGCTATCACACAGAAAAAAAGGCTGCAGCACAAACCCATTGCAATTAGCTTTCTATTTACCCTTTGTTTTCTAGCTGCTCATCCCCATGGCAAATCCAGGTTACATAAATATTTCTTGGAACTTAAGATGCCATAATCAGAAAACTAATTAACCTTCTTTCGAAATATTCCCCAGTGTATTTTGCTCTTAAAAGGACATCATGCAAAAGGAAAGACGGGCTTTATTCTAGTAAATAGGTCATCACAACAAGGTAGCCCAGTGCATTGAAATCTACTTTGTTTAACACACAGAACAATTTTAACAATTGAAAGAAAAGAAAACAATTAGCAGTTGTTTTATTTTCATGGTTTATCTTCACATCATAACCCTTGTGCACCTGTAAGATAAGTAAAGTACATTTCAATGTACTGGGCTTGCCTTATTGTGATGGCCCATGTGAGAGTGGTAATAACAGAGGCACTATCCAGCCTTCCTTAGACACAGGGGAGGCGCTAGAGGACAGGAGAATTGTGAATGTTACACCCTTGTTCAAAAAGAGGTGCAAGGATAAAGCTGGCAACTACAGACCAGTCAGTTTGACCTCAGTGGTAGGGAAACACCTGGAAGCTTTGTACGGGATAAAATCAATAATCACTTAGAGAAGTGCAGGATAACAAAGGAAAGCCAATATGGGTTCATCAAGGAAAAATCATGTTTAACTAACTTGCTGGAGTTTTTTGAGAAGGTAACAGAAAAGTTTGATAATGGGGATGCTACTGATGTGGTGTATGTGGATTTTCGAAAGGCATTTGTTACAGTGCCACACAACAGCTTGTAAGCAAAATTCTAGGTCATGGAATAAAAGGGAAAGTAGACACTTGGATAAGAAATTGGCTGATTTACAGGAAACAGAGAGCAATGATAAATGGTTGTTTTTTCAGATTGGAGGAAAGTTTGTAGTGGAGTTACCCAGGGGTCAGCATTGGGACCTTTGCTCTTCCTGATATATATTAATGACCTAGACTATGGTGTGCAGGGCATGATTTCAAAATTTCCAGATGAAATGAAGATTGGAAATGTTGTCAAATGTGATGGGGATTGTCTTGAACTTCAAAAGAACATGGACCTGTTGGTGGATTGGGCAGACAACTGGCGGATGGAGTTCACTGCAGAGAAGTGTGAGGTGATTAATTTTGGCAAGAAAGATTTAGTGGGACAGTATAAAATAGAAGAAGAGCCTCTAAAGGAGTACAGGAACAGAGGGACCTCAGTGTATACGTATATAGGTCATTGAAGATGGCAGGGCATGTTGAGAGAGCAGTTAATAAAGCCAATAGTATCTTAGGTTTTATTAATAGGGGAATGCAAAACAAGAGTAAGGACGTCATGTTGAACATGTATAAGACACTATTTAGGTCTCACCTGGAGCACTGCATCCAGTTCTGGTTGCCATACTTGAGGAAGAATGTGAAGGCATTGGAGAGAGCACAGAGGAGATTTACAAGAATGATTCCAGTTTTAAGAACTGTAGCTATGAGCTATTATGACACAGCAGTTGGTAAAGGCTGGGTTTAAGTTCCAGAGGAAACTTGAACAACTGTCATAACCTATATTTTCAATTGGAATGTTTGAGATGCAGCTCTGAATTCAGGAATAAGACCACCAAGCCTCAAGAGTTTTTTTATATAAAACTAAATTAAACATTTATTAAATTTAACAAGAAATTAAACACATACATATGTCTACAAATTGCTACCATAATATTTTTTAGATAAATCCCTGAATTAATCACTCCCAAGTAAGTCTTCACCAAGGTAACAATAACCCATAGCCTTTAAACAGACACCAGGCAAAGCACATTTGACCTTACAAATTTGAAATGAGGTTTCTTTGCAGACACATTCCTAGCCTTTCATGCTGGTAAGATCTCTATATGCCTCTGACTCACATACACAAGGTCCTGTCGGTTTACACCTAGCTTTCCCTTTGAATGTAAATTTTCCATTGTATTATTAGGTTTTAATTTGACCTTTCCCAACAATAATCCTTTCATTTCACCAATTTTATTAGTAAGATAAACACATTGCTTGGTGTCTCCTAGCTAAGTGCAAGATTTTACCTATTCTTTTGAATGGTTTATTCAATAAATGCAAATGTCCTCTTTACCTTTTAACTTACATTTATCTAATTAACATCAAAGCATCCAAACACCGGCTTTAATCCAACTAAGCTGCATATAGACATGCACATAGATACACACATAGATACAGACCCTCCTACAAGTCCAATTTAAAAATAATTTCCAATAACATTATAGACATTAATCTCTTCATGATAGAGGATAGATTGGAGGTTGGGATTGTTTTCCTTGGAGTAAAGAAGGCCGAAAGGAGACTTAGTAGAGGTATTCAAGATCCTGAGTGGCATGGACAGGGTAAATAGTGAGAAACTTCCCACTCAAGAGAACATCAAGAACTAGAGGGCACAGATTCAAAATAATTGGAAAAAGGAGTAAATGTGATGTGAGGAAAATCTTTTTCACCCAGCACGTGGTTGGAGTCTGGAACAAACTTCCTGAGTGGGTGATGGAGGCAGGTTCAACTGAAGCATTCAAAAGGGAACCTGAAAAAAGAGAATCTGTAAGGCTACGGGGATAAGGCAGGGGAGTGGGACTAAGTGGAATGCTCTTTCAGAGAGCCAGTGTCATCTCGATGGGCTGAATGGCTTCCTTCTGTACTGTAAAGATACTGTGATACTGTGAAAGCTTCTCAGTCCATGCAGAACAGTTAACAAGTCCACTTTCGACAATGAGACAGTATAGCCTAGGAATTCAGGAAAACAAGCACAATGCGTTCAATATGGAGGTGTGTGTGTCTCAGCCTGAAGTGTGCCTGTCTGCCATATTGGTAGAGGCATCAGAGGTCCTGTGCCTTCAACAGGTGTTAGTCCCTTTAACATATGCAAATAAGGGGCTTAATGCCTGCTGTGTCCTACCTTTGCTAAATTGATTTTTCCTAAATATAAGCACCACTTCAGTTCAGTTAACGTGATCTCCAGATGGGCCTAAACAGCTTCCCTTTAAGGAACTGCTGTCCACCACCATCAAAAGGTAAATTATGTAAATAAGGAATCAACATAAACCATTTAACATCTAGGCAAAAGTGGCAGTGTAAGTTCAACAGAAATAATTTTGAAAGGGGAAAATAGAGGAACAAAAATAGTAGCACAGAAAACTATATCACCACAAGCTCTGCTCTTGTGTGATACAGACTGTTTATCCAGACAGGAAGGACACAGCAGAAGATAATTGCCTTACTCAGTGTTAGCAAGTGTACTGCCCAGAATGGCACCAGAGCAAAGGCCAATGTGGAAAACTATCATTCCCATTTCCTCCTGTGAAGTGATTCTCAATAAGAATATTCGAAATAAAGTTAAGGAGTCACGTTGACCTTGAGGGCTACACCACTATGGTAAGAATTCCTTCTGCTCTCACTAACCTCTACAAAAAAAAACTATCAGGAGTCCCGTGGGTTGTTGTCAGGTTATCAAAAATAGAATGGACACAAGAAACAGCACTGTGACCATAACATACGATCGCCTGAAGAATTCTGAACAGGAATGCAATGGCAAAACATCCTAACAACTGTCGACCATGAATTGTGTTGTTTGATGTGCTTGATTGTGCTGCTCTTCGACTAGAGTCTGTGTGGATTTGCAACTGAATGAATGAGTGAATGCTGTGGAACAATAACTTTCATTACCTGTTCAAAAAGAGAGAAGCTATGAATATCTGTAAAAAGCAAATGCTGGCACAGGCCAGCAAAAACTAGTTATTATACTTATACCTGATATCGGTGAATATCAAGAGCTCTTGAGAAAACCAACAACTGCGTCAGTAATGATATTGTGAATCCCAGGTGAAGAGAAAGATCTCTTGCTTTTTTAAACAGCTAATTTAGATGTGTGTGCGCAGGGAGGGCCATGGGTGCAGTGAATACTTTACAGACTGTGGGAAACCTCTACAATAGCAAAATATGCTCTTCCTTTCTCCAGGTTGGTGCTGTGGGGTTGACATGAAGCAAATGAATTAAGCAGCTCTCCTGAGTAATGCTGCAATGACCTGAGAATATACTTTTGACATCGATGATTGACTGATACCTGCAATGGCATCAGCAGGGGTCTCAAAGAATGCCAGCGGAATAGAAGGTGAATGCTGCAGTCACCTTCAATGGCACAGGCAAAGAAAAATAACTCAGGCTATGACACTCCAAATTTAGGTTGGACAAATCATACTTCAACTGTTTGCTGAATCTGAATTCATGATAAGAATGAGTGTGTGCTGTGCATGTGCATTGTGCAAGCAACAACACATTAGCTGTACTCTGTAATGTATTTGCAGTGCCTCAATGCAGCTCTATTATATATTCTGTTCTTGTGCTTAATGCCATGAAAAATGTAACCTAAATAATCTCAGAAGCAATTAACCATCAGTGGCTACAAATGAACTACTAAAGTGGAAATGTGTTACCAGTTCATTTGTTCACCATACTATAAAGTCATAAATGCAGTTTGTGCCAAAAACATGGAACAAAATTAACTTCCTGTTACTTGCTTCTAAAAAAAAATCCTACTCTTATTTCTAATGTAGCTATAAACTGACAAAGGGGATGAGGTCAGGACTTGGATATTAGCAAGTGTGGGTTATGTAGACGAGGGGTGGAGTCACTGCGTGTATATTTTGTCCTTGCCTGGAAGTCAGCCATTGTTCTGGACTTGGTTTTCCAGACAGGTTTCTCATTAGAAACATCAAACTTTATTTACAGACTACAGCAGCAGTTACATGCTTCCATTAAACTCCACAACCAGAAGAAGAACACTCACCCACACTTAGAGCTGATTTGTTCACACTATCACATGATACAATACATTACAATAAGTCTTAAGCTACAGTTACTACATTCCTTAAATCTACAATTACAACATTCCTCTTCCTTTAAATTTTTTGTACAGTTTGTATTTACAAGAACATCTACTTGCATGACATTACAATTATATATAGTGTCATGGAATTATAAACTCAATCTCTCAGGTGGTTTCCCAATCCAGGTGGAATGTCATAGCTCCATGACTTTCGAATCTCTTACAGGATCCACATTATCTGGACCGCAGCAACATCAGGTATGTCTTTAGGCACAAGCAGTTCATTGTTATCCACTCCGACAGAGACATATAGTGTGTCTATCCTTTGTTGAACAGTTTCAGCAGGGACCACAGGCTCTACAATGGGTACAGGTGGAACACCATTTTGTTGGGGTATCTCCCTTCTTCTCAAGTGATCCAAGTGTTTGCGGGTGATCTGGAGCTCCACTCCTACGTGGTAAGGCAAGGGTCCGCTCACAGAAACTATCATACCAGGGCTAACCAACTTGATCCACCACAGAAATTTCATACATATACTGCTTCACCAACAGTAAATTCTCTCTCACCGCTATGCAAGCCATGAGTCACTTTTTGATTCCCTTGGCTTTTCTCCACCTTCCCCTCCAAATTGGGAAGTACCAGGATTAATCTCATTCGAAGGTGTCACTTCAGAAGTAACTCTAATGGTGTTAAACCTGTAGTAGCGCCGGAGGGGGGGTGGGTGGTGGGGATCGTTCAATAGTGAAACGGGAAACATGTAAGTTTAGTCTCCTATCATCCTTCTGGTAATTTTTTTCATCCCAACTTTAAAAGTCTGGATTGCTCTCTGGACTAACCCGTTAGACAACAGATGATATGTCTTTGTGTGTTTGATACCATTTAGGCTTGCAAATCTTTGAGGGAGAGGACGGGTTGAGGGAGGGGGGGGTGTTGGGTGGTGGCGCAGAGCCAATCGCCACCCACGATTAGCTCCACACCACCATTTTAAGCGGGTGGGCCAATTAAAGCCCACCCAGCCGTGAATCACGGCTCCCGAGAGCAGCGGGACGGCACAGGTGTAGGCGGAACTCCAACGACCACTCAGACAGCCTTCCACAGGTTGCCACTGATGGTGAACAGACGGGTTCCCGAGAGCGATCTCGGAGGTCGGGCCAGGCAGGGGGGATGGTGGGGGGTGGGGGGGCGGTGGTGCAGGTCAGCGGGGCGCTGTGCCCCTCGATTCTCGGATGAGTGTCTCGCTGCCCTCCTGGAGGAGGGGGCAGCACGACGTGAAGTCCTTGCGCCGAGGGACGGGAGAAGGAGGATCCCTCCCCGCCCACCAACCCCCCCCCACCCCCACCCATGATGAAACGTGCCTGGGAGGAGGTGGCAGGAAGGGTCAGCGCACACGATGTGGTGCAACACACCCGGGTTCAGTGCCGCAAGCGCTTGAATGAACTGTTGTGATCGGGAAGGGTGAATACGGTGTTGCCATTGGTCACTGAGCACAGCAGTTAGGTCGACCCCCCCACGCCACCCACGCCCCCACCCCCCCAAGCCTGAGTCTAGTGACTGCATTGAACCATTCACAGCATGTGGCCTTCGCTGGTTGGGTCAGCAGGTATTGCCCATGTCTAGTTGACCCTGAGAGGGTGATGCTGAGCTGGATTCAGAATCCACTGCATGTGGTGCTGTTACACCCACAGGACTGTTTTGGGGGTGACCTCAAGGATCTGTACCCAGGCCCAGTGCTGGGACTCCGAAACATTTCAAAGTCAGGATGTTGACTGGCGGGGTGGTGCACCGATCCACCTGCTGCCCTCGGCATTGTAGGTGGTAGTGCTCCTTGCTTAGGAAGGTGATACAGGGTGGGTGGTAAACATGATGGAGGCAGCATCTGGGCCAGGGGGCCAGCCCTGGCTGCTTGGAGTGAGTGTACGGGCGGCTCCAGAGTCACGATTCACATGAGCCCTGCAATGTCTCACTCAGGTGGGGGTGGCAGGGATGCGATGGGAATCCAGGTACAGGGTGGGCTAATCAATGCTCCTCTCTCCTTTCAGGAGAAAACCACACACAATAACTCTGAGCGGATGCAGACTGGCAGAGGCCAGGTACAATTGTTCATTCACACCAGATATGAACAGGAGGATCTCGAGCTGGAGAGGCGCCATGTGCCCAGGTATACCAGCAGCAGTGAGGTTGGGGTGTCAGTGGGAGGTAAGAGTGCCGTGCACTGAGGTCACAATGTCTGTCATTGCAACCATTTCACTGTTGACTGTTTAGCGAATTCAGCATCCAACATGGGCTTTCCATTGATAATGGAAGGAGGAGTGCATCCTGATCTGGGTGCCAGGCATGCACATTAACAGTGTCACATCTTCAACTAATCAGATGGCCCTATTCTTCCTTTCAGCCTCACTGGAGCACACCCAGACCGAGGAGGCAGAGGGCCCACCACTGACACCTGAGGGATCTGAAGAGATACAAGCACTAGCGTCACACCGTCTCAGCCAGGCAGATACCAGCACAGATACCAGCACCTTGGTGGGGATAAGAACGTTGGTTGGTGTCCTGGGGCACTGTGGTGAGGGCACTTCACAGTCTCTGGAGTAGCTGGCAGAGACAGAGAGTGCCCATGGCGCCAGCAGTTGGAGGACTGCAGGGGACCAGGTACATGCTCAGTCGGTGGCTGATGATGGGCCTCTGGAGTCATCCCTGAGGCAGCAGATGCTGGATGTGCAGCTGGGTATGCGGGAGGATCTGGCGGAGATACATGAGGGTATGAGTGCCATGGTGTCTGTGATGGAGGAGTCCATTTGGAGCATCAGCAATGCATTGACCCTCATGGCCGAGTGTAATGCCTCCTCCATGGAGACAGTGGCGACTCTCATGGAGAGGCTTCTCCAGAAGAACAATCAGGGCTTCCAGGGATTGCGCTCAGACCTGCAGCCCTCACACCAGCAATGACCTCAGCTGGTCAGTGCCAGTGTGGGAGATAGTCTGGGCACCCAGTATCCCAGCTCGGTGCCCATCCACCAATGGTGAGCGTCGTGGGAGCTGCCTGGGTACCTTGCACAGACTTGTAGAATCAGCATCCTGTGGTCACACACTATCTGCATGTTCATGGAGTGGAAGCCCTTCCTGTTGACGAAGGCACCGGGCTCACCTGCTGGCACCTTGATGGCCACATGTGTACAGTCTATAGCACCCTGGACCCGGGGGAAGCCAGCAATGGCTGTGAAGCCTCTGGCTCACTGTGTCTGGCTTGGCGTCATTCCAGAACGGTGCGTCTGTCACCAGTTTGACACAAGTGTGGACAGCTGACTGGGAGACTCGGCAAAGATCATCCACCGATCCCTGGAAAGAGCTGGAGGCATCGAAGTTGAGGGCAGCTGTGACCTTCAAACCCACGGGCATGGGGTGTCCACCCACACAGAGCTGATCTCAGGACCCATCATTTGACAAATGGAGGTCTCTGTCTCCCTTGAGAGATGAAGCCTCCTTCGGCACTGCACCTCAGACATGCTGAGATAGCTGCATCGCTGCCTGTAAATCCTGGCAGCAGGATAGTGGCATCTTCTGCAGCCTCTTTTGCCTTGCACTTCCTGTTGGGCCTGCACCCCTTGTGCCTGCACTCCTCCTCCCAAAGGTGGCTCCCGTGGAGGCTGAATATGGATTCCTGGCCTCCCCCCCTTCTGGCCCTCTCTTCCTTCTGAGGGATGTTCCTCCAGTGGAGAGCACAACTCCCATTCCCAGGATAAGGGAAGGCTGCCTGAAACCTGTAAGGCCCCAAGAATGATGTTTACTCCAGAGTCCTGACCTGAAGCCTATTATTCCTGTCCAGGCAGCTCTGAAGAGATTTGAAGTTCTACTGTTCATACAAGCAAGTAACAGTAAGTTTAAAAAGTAAATAACTAACAAATAGCTCTCGTGAGCCCACTCACCCCTCTTATCCCACCTGTGGATAAGGTTTTTAAAAATGTGGCCTCCCTACCTGCCCATAGCACCCATGAGACACTCTGAAGATCGCATGGCTCCAAAAAATCTGGGTCAATTAATGCTTCAAGGGCCTTAAGTGGCCCGTTAATTAATGCTCATAGCGTGCCCGCCCACCGAAATATTGCGATGGCGCGTGGTGACATCGGGATGCACACCCAATGTCACCGTGCTTCATGTTACGAGTTGGTGTGTCAGACCCGCCCCCTGCCACCGACATCAAAATTCTGGCCATGATGCCTCTAAAAGGACCAATGTAATGTTTGTGCAGTCTCACCCAAAGCCTACCAGGCCATCCCCACAGCTGTAGTGAGACCACAACAGGTAACTTCTGTAGCTGGTGGCATTGTATACAGTGTTTAACCATCTTCTCAATATCACCGTCCATGCCCGGTCACCAAATATAACTTTACACAATCAACTTTAACCTCGAGATTCCCGGCTGTTCGCTGTGCAACTCTACTACGAGTCGTTTCTTTCCTTGTGAAGGAACAACTACTCACACTCCCCATAACCGGGTGAAGAATGGTTTCAATTTGTCAGGGACTGGTTACTGGGACCATCCTTTCAACACGTGGTCTCTCACGCTAGACAGGGCTGGATCACAGTTTGTCTAGTTTCTTATCTGCCTTGCACAGACTGGCGAGGAATCCAGGAAATTCATCGCTAATATGATCTCTTGGTGAATTGGAGCATGTTCCTGGCTCTCCGGCAAAGGAAGGTGACTTAGGGCATCAGCAATGGCTGTATCCCAGGTCTGTGCACAAGAATGCACTCATACACGGAAAAAAATAGAGCCCATCTTTGAATCCATGCAGAAGCTATGGGAGGGATACCTTTTTCCTCACTGAACAAACCCAAGAACGGTTTGTGGTCAGACACTATTGTAAAGTGTTGGCCATGTATGTGTTGATGGAAATTTTTAACTCCGAAAATGATCACTAATCCTTCTTTCTCGATTTGAGAATACCCTTTCTCGACCGTGGAAAGGGCCTTGGATGTATAGTTTATTGGCCTTCCTGAACCGTCGTTCATCTTGTGTGAAAGATCCGCTCCCATGTCATTGGGCGACACATCGCAGGTTAGTACCAGCTCCTTTGTCAGGTCGTACTAACAAGTTTGAAGAGTGCAAGAACTGTTAAACTTCCATAAAATCTTCTTTGTGGGGTGACTTCCAAACCCAATGCTGGCTTTTACTTAATAATTTGTGTGGAGGGGCTGGTACCTTTGATAAATTGGGCAGGAATTGACCATAATAATTAACAATACCTAAGAATGTCTTAAGTTCTGAGACATTTTTCAGCAAAGGTGTCTCCTTAATAGCTTCAATTTTTTCTTCTCCTGGGTGTAACCCTTGGGCATCCACCTGGTGGCCCAAATAGACAACTTTGCTTGCCTGAAAGGTACACTTTTCTTTTTTTAAGCACACCCCTGCTTCCAAAAATCATTTCAACACTTGCTCCAAATTAGCCAAGTGTTCCACTCCTGTGAACCCTGTTATTAGGACTTCATCCGGGTAGACTGCGACTTGAGAGATAGTCCTTGTAGCCAATTGTCCATCATCCTATGGAAAATCATGGAGGCTGAAGAAACTCTGATGGGCAGAGGCGTGCATTGATATAGTCCATTGTGGATGTTTATGGTCACAAACTCTATGGAGGTGTCATCCAGTTCCAGCTGCTGATACACGTGACTTATATCTAGTTTAGCATAAGTTGTTCCTCCTGCTAATTTAGCATAGAGATCCTCAATCTTGGGGATGGGTTACATGTCCAACTCGGCAGTTTTGTTTACTGTTAGCTTATAGACCCCACAGATCCGGATGGTCTGACCTGGTTTTAAGACAGGGACTATTGGTGCTGCCCAATCTGAGAATTAAACCAGCTGTATTACCCCCAGCCTCTCTAAGTGTTCAATTCAGTGTCAACCTTCTCTCTCTTTCAGAGCATATGGCACTGGCCTGGCTTTAAAGAAATGAGAAGTTGCTTCTGAGTCAATGTAGATCTTAACCTGCAGGCCTTTGATTCTCCCCAGTTTGTCTCAAAAATCCCGGTCATATTTTCTTAGCAGCCCTGGCAGTCCTCCTACTCATAGCTGAGAACTTTCAGACCAATTTAGTTTAATTTATTTCAACCAATCGTGACCTAGAAGGCTGACCCTTTGCCTTCTACTACCATCACTGGGGTTTGTGCTATTTGGTGCTTATACTAAACAGGTACAGTGGTAATACCCTTCATTTGGATACTTTGCCAGTATAAGTTTTCAATCTGGCTGAAGTCTGTTCCAGAGTCAGTTGTTGAATACCCTTGGTTAAATATTTGAGGGTGTGCCCTCCCATTACAGTGGTTGAGATGCCAGTGTCCACTTCCATCATTAAAGGTTTTCCATTTACCTGCAGAGCGACAGTGATCGGCTCTGTCTTCCCCACTTTTACAGTAAATAAGGTGTAAATATCCGAATTGGTCCCACTCCCCTCAGCCAGCTTATATTTCACCTCATTTCTACTTTTCCTTAGGTCTGATGAAGAATCATATGGACTCGAAATGTTAACTGTGTTCCTCTCCGCAGATGCTGTCAAACCTGCTGAGTTTTTCCAGCTATTTTTGTTTTTGTCTCAGAATTGGTGGTTTCTGGTTCTTCCACTTTATGTACTTCGATTATACAGTTTGCTGCCTGAGAGCCTGTCTCATTCTTGTTTTACAATACTTCAGCATGTGGCCTCTGTTATGGCAAAAATAGCACTCCGCCTCTTTAAAACAGCAAGTTTCAGGAGAACGATTGCTTCCATGTTGGTAGCAATTCATTTTCAGGTTTGTAGTTGTTTCCTGCAGTTACTTTAAATTCTTGGGGAGTGGGGACTGTCTCCTGCTTAGTGGAGTGCCGGCTATTCACATCACACCTGGCTGTCCATTCCTGCCCAAATTGGAAAACGGTGCCACTTTGTGCTCCTTGTACAGCCTGCACATTCCATCATGAGCGCTTTTTCCAATGCTTTTTTAAAATCGAGGTTTACTTCAACTAATAACTTGTTGTTGAATGACATCATCTTGCACACCACAGACAAAGTGATCTCTAAGTATGTCGCTTAGGGTCTCGCTGAAATCACAGTGTTCAGTCAGTTGCTTCAATTTCACCACGTAGGTAACAATGGCCTCTCTAACCCTCGAATTAAACCTGAACCTCTGCATGGTGACTGAGGGCTTGGGTTAAAAGTGCCTCTTAACGAGGTCAGCCAATTCACCGAAGGTTTTCGAATCAGCAGCATTTGGGGCTGTCAAACTTCAGATTAACTCGTAGGCTTAAACCATGTAGGTTAATTTAGGAGAATTGCTCTCCTATTTTCCTGCCCCATTATTTTGTTTGCCTGGAAATAGAAACCGAGGTATTCTACATACTGACACCAATCTTCTGTGGATGGTTCAAGGGGGCCAGTCTTGCCAAAATGTGGCATATCTAGTAAATATATCTTCCCTTTCTTTTGTTTAAACAATATACTCACAGTCGCTGGGTGAGGGACAACACCAGACCCAATTTATCCTTGTCACCATTGTCACCATTTGAAAAATGTAATAAAACATGTCCCCCTCATGTGACTCTGTTATAAATGAAATTTGTTCCATTTTTATTTGATGTTGGAAACCTTGTCCTGCTCGTGGATGAGGTTTCCAAAAAAGTGCAAAGGCCGCTTAGCCTTGTCGCCTGTCCGTCAGCCGTGAGGTTGGACAGGCAGGGAAAAATGTATTTCAATTACTTTGTTAATGACCTTGACTGGCTTTTTAATTGTCGACGGGCGCTCTGCCAAATCCTGCACCCGCCCACCGACCGAAATATCATCCGACTTCGCGTTGGTATCAGGGCACTCGCCCAACGTCAACAAGCGTCATTTTACACTCGAGCGGGTTGGGCTCGTGCCCGCCGGTAGAGGGAAAAATCCTTCCTGTAAACCGTGAATCCGCTTCCTGAGAGCAGGTTGGTTGCTTGCTCCTTGTCACGTCTCCATCAGGCCTGGAAGTGGGCAGGTCGGGGGGGTTGGGTTGGAATTTTTTTAAATCTTAACATCATCCAATCCTAACCCTTCCCTTTTTGGAGTTAGAAATCCAGCCCTATATTGCAGTTTCTCACTAACGGGGATGTAGTTAACATAAGGCACAATAGAGGTTGCTATCGAAGCTTTTAAACACTACTTTGTTCAAAGAAGCCGTGGATTATTTGTTATCTTTAATGTAGGTGGCCTTCGCAAGTACAGATCTAAATTAAATTTGAATTGCAATTAATTGATGCAATAAGAGTTAGGATCAGCCCACACAGGCATTTTCATGTCAAAATGTCGATTGTGCTAAGAAATCAAAATGAAATAAGTTTTAGTGCCTAACCTTTATGAAAATGTTCCCCATCTTCGTCCTGCCTTGTACACACTGTTCCCTTGAATTGTGAAGAGAAGCAAAAGAGATTTCTCTGGATACCCATTTTTGAGGGCATATATAGGCCAGAGAATAGTTCAACACTGAGATCAAAGTAATGGGCAACAGCACAGACCATCTAAAAAGCAGCTCCCAGATTGATATGACTGTAGAAATCTAATTTAGGACCAATCACAAACGATATGGAATGTAATAACCAAGAGGTCAGGGTGAATGAAACATTAAGACTTCAACCAGAGAACTGTGTGCAACATTGGGTTTCATGTTATAAGGAGCAGCTTGAAACTTTAGAGAGATTGAAGGAATGTAAATACAAAGAAAGGCATGAAAAATTGGCACATTTTTGATTAGGACATGGTCCACAGGGTAATGTGTTAGAAATGTTTATAATTTTGATGGGAGGGGGTAGAGTAGATAGAAGCAAACTGTTTCAGTACTTGAGAGGTGTAGGGTGAGGGGGCCATCGCTACAAAATTAAAAGTACGTGCTTTAGACCAGAGGGCAAGAGAAACATCTTTACTTAGGGAGTTGTGAGGCTGTGGAATTCATGTCAGGATTAATGATTAAAACGGAAACTATCGGTGGAAGCGTCCCTGTCCCACTGGCTTATACCATGAGACATAGGAGCAGAAATTAGGCCATTCGGCCCATCGAGTCTGCTCCGCCATTCAATCATGGCTGATAAGTTTCTCAACCTCATTCTCCCTCCTTCTCCCCGTAACCTTTGATCCCCTTACCAATCAAGAACCTATCTATCTCCATCTTAAATACAGTCAATGACCTGGTCTCCACAGCTTTCTGTGGCAATGAATTCCATAGATTCACCACTCTCTGGCTAAAGAAGTTTCTCCTCATCTCTGTTCTAAAAGGTCTTCCCTTTACTCTGAGGCTGTGCCCTTGGGTCCTAGTCTCTCCTACTAATGGAAACATCTTCCCCACGTCCACTCTATCCAGGCCTTTCAGTATTCTGTAAGTTTTAATCAGATCCCCCCTCAACATTCTAAACTCCATCGAGTATAGATCCAGAGTCCTCAAACGTTCCTCATATGTTAAGCCTTTCATTCCTGGGATCGTTCTCGTGAACCTCCTCTGGACCCTCTCCAGGGCCAGCACATTCTTCCTGAGATACGGGACCCAAAATTGCTCACAATATTCTAAATGTGGTCTGACCAGAGCCTTATAAAGCCTCAGCAGCACATCCCTGCTTTTATATTTTAGTCCTCTCGAAATAAATGCCAACATTGCTTCAGGCATGCTCGGTCATGTGAGTAGACAATATGGCAAGAAAGCCAAAAATGGCTTTCACAACATTGTGAAACATGTTTGCGATCATCTGCTCAGCCCATTGATGGCAGGCCTCAGTTCCCAAAATAAAAATTAATAAAAATAATTTTAAAAATAAAAATCACAGAATCACAGAATTGTTATGATGCAGGAGGCCATTCAGCCCATCGTATCTGCACCAGCTCTCAAAATGAGCGTTATGACTTAGTGCCATTCTCCTACCTTTTCCTCATACCCTTGCATATTATTTCTATTCAAATAATCATCTAATGTCCTCTTGAATGCCTCGATTGAACCTGCCTCCACCACACTTCCAGGCAGCGCATTCCAGATTCGAACCACTCGCTGCGTGAAAAAGTTTATTCTCACATCACAGTTGTTTCTTTTGCAAATCGCTTTAAATCCATGACCTGTCATTCTCGATTCTTTTACAAGCGAGAACAGTTTCTCCCTATCTGCTCTATCCAGACCCCTCATGATTTTGAACATCTCCATCAAAGCTCCTCTTAGCCTTCTCCTCCCAAGAGAACAGGTTCAAACTCTCCAATCTATCTTCAGAACTGAAATGTCTCATCCCTGGACCCATTCCGATAAGCCTCTTCTGCACTCTCTCCAATGCGTTCACATCCTTCCTAGAGTGTGGCACCCAGAACTGCAGACAATATTCCAGCTGAGTTCTAACTAGTGTCTTATGTAGTCAGCATAACCTCCCTGCTCTTGCACACTATGTCCCTATTAGTAAAGCCCAGGATACTGTATATTAATTGACCTCTCCTGGATCATTATTAAATGCTGAACAATTTTTCAACAGAGCCAGACATAAGCAACAATAGATGGAGAGAGACGACCATCACCTGCAGCTAGAAGCATCATTGGATCAGACTGCTAGATTCATCGTTGAAACATTCTCTCATATACCCCACTTGCACAAAGCATTAACAACCATCCCTATATTGCAACTATCATCACCAAAACTACCTTCACCTGCATATTCTTAACTGAACCTAATTAAACAAGGACCCCTTTGCTGCTACTTGCTGATATATTATCCTACAACATGGCAAGAAATTAATTTTTAGGGAAACTCGATTTTAATTATTGAAAAGTGCTGTTCATGTACGCACACCAATTGTTTACCATGCTTGTTGACAACTATTCTCTGGAAGCTAAATTACTGCTTCTCCTATACTTTGTCATTGTAGCAAGTGTAAATGTAATGGCTGTGTACTGTCTATCATTATTTATGGGACGCAATTGTATTACCATCATGCTATGAGGTAATTTTAACGTTTATCACTGGATTTGAAAAAGGGGGATAATGTCTCAGCAAGCCACACTACATCTCATCCAATTTTGGGCTGCTAATTTTCCAGCACCCGATTTTTGTCGCGTGATACGAGTCAAAATGGCACTCTACGTGAATTTCCAACCTCTGCCCTTTCTCTTTGTGTTATCACTTTAAAAGGCTGTATGATTAAACAAGAGTGTTCACTCAACTAAATTGGATTTCTTTGAAAAGCTTGTAAAATCATATAGACACTTGGAACTTTATTTAATTAAGCATAATATAGTTAAGCAAGCAGTGGAGTACGTTGAAAATACTTCGGCTTTTTTACTAAGCTAGAGGAGGGCTAGAGAACTGGGAAATGAAACTGATGCCTAATAGTGATCTAACAAATGATGTTACTGCCATGAAAGCAGAAAATGCAGGGGGTTAACAGCTGGTCAGTCAAAATCATTAAAGAGGCGAAAAAAAGATGAACTTTTTACAAAGTACTAAAAGTGTTTGCAGACAGTTGCAGGCCAATTGGTCCAACAGGTCTATGGGCAGAACTTTTTCTTTGGCGTATGGACATGTACCCGACACGCTCGAGCGTGAAATAGCGCATGGTGACATCGGATGAGCGTGCCGACATTATCAGGCACTCGGTCAGCAGGCACGCGAGAGAGTTGGCACCGTGCCCGCTGACAATTAAGGGGCCTGTTAAGGCTATCACCATATTAACCAACGGTGGATTCCTCATTGCTCGTCCAACGTTACGGTTGGCGGGTGGGTGAATCGGCCAGGTGGCCTTTGCATTTTTGAACAAAACTCATCCAAGGGCAGGATGAGGTTTCCAATATTAATTTTAAAAAATTAAAATGTTTGCGCAGAATTTTCATCTAGTATATGTTCCGGTAACTGATTCCGATGCGTGGGCATTTTTTCGCGGTTTTTACAATCTTTATTTTTGGCATTTAAATTCTTCAGCTCCCTGAGGTAGCTCTCTGCCTCCAGGGGCCTTTCAGTCAGCGTTCCCCAGCACCCACGCTGACTTCAGCATTCGCCCTCCTCCCTTCCCCACCCTGTCAGCGTTGAGCCTTTGAACACGCCTTTCACGCTGGCTGGCTGTTAACTGGCCAGCCAGTGTGAAATCTCGGCTGGAGGACAATCACAGTCGGGGGTGCGTTCCTCGCCGCTCCTGAGCCAGCCAATCGCGGGCACCCGCCAAACAAAAATTGCTGCCCTATGTCTCCTCCCATTCCTCGTCATCTAATGTCATCAACATATCCTTCTATTCCTTCCTCGCTCATGCGCTTATCCAGTTTCCCCTTAAATGCACCGAGCTCAATCACCTCAACGACCTCTTGTGATAGGACGTTCCACATCCTACCCACTTCTTTGAGAAAATAGTTTTCTTCTGAATTCCCTATGAATTTTTATTATTTTGTGTATGATCCTTCATCTGAAGCAACATTCATGACACAAAAGTGCCAGGCAATGAACATCTTCAACATAAGAGAATCTATCATCTTACCTTAACAAGCAAGGGTATCATCACTGAATCCCCCTCCATCGATATCCTGGGGGTTACCAATGGCCAGAAACTGAACAGAATCATCCATTTAAATATGATGGCTGGATGTTGGGATTTGGGTTACAGGGAATCAGTTAACTCTTTATCCCCCTTTTCCAAACTCTGAAATGATTTGAAGTGATAAACCTTATTGGTGACAGTAGTTATATTTTATTCAGTATAAGTAAGTCTTGACGCAAGATGACTTCTGAAAAGCAATTTTAAAGTGCAGCAGCATTGACCATTATGCTCTAGATAAAAGGGTGATGCTCACATAATCACCCTCAGTGTGGCACATAAACATTCGAATGCTACAGTGCCTGGCCAAATGGTAGCTTCAGCACCCGAATCCATTTGTCATTAAACAGCTGCATCCGAGCCTCTGGGAGGTCCCACACAGCAAGCTGTCTGTTTTCACACTTTGTTGGAGTTTGCTCTTTCCCCAGCTGACCACTTTTACACCACCATTTAGTCAGTGGAGACCCAAACCGCAGTTTCCCATCAAGCCATCTCTCAACTGCTTTTATCCAGCGTGTAATACAAGCAAGAATAAAATAGTTCAGCAGATGATTAAATGTAACAAGGGAATTAAAGGGCACAGGCAGTCCCTGCAGCGAGTAACAAGTCAGGAGCGTGATGGAATTCTCTACACTTTCCCAGATTAGTGCAGCTGCAACAACACTGAAGAAGCTCGACACCATCCAGGACAAAGTTGATCAACACCCCATCCAGCACCTTAAACAGTCAGCACCTTTGTCACTGACGCACAGTGGTAGCAGTGTATACCATGTACATGATGCACTGCAGCAACTTTCCAAGACTCTTCTGACAGCACCTTCCAAATCTATAACCTCTACTACCTAGAAGAGCATATGTTTGGGAACATCACTGCCCGTGTATTCCTCTCCTAGTCGCACTCCATTGTGACTTGCAAATATATTACCCTTCCTCATTTGTGTCAAACTCCTGGAACTCTCTCCCTAACAGCACCTACACCACATGGACTGCAGCGGTTCAAGAAGGCAGCTCACCACCACCTTCTCAAGGGCAACTAGGGATGGGCAATAAATGCTGGCCCAGCCAGTGACGCTTGTATGCCAAGAACAAATAAGCAAATCTGAACAGGTTTTGTTAGAGTTTGGACAAAGGTTTCAACCTGAAAGATTTTGCTGTCTTTTATCTTCACACATGTTGGCTGAGCAGTGTGTACCTTGCAGCCTTTTCTGTTTTTCGTTCAGATTTCTAACTTCTGACTTCTAATTATTTTTAAACACAGTTAGTCTATTATCTAAAGTTTTATTTAAAAATGATTTATTTCTACATGCATATATATTTTTTTCTATATGTGTGTGTATAATATATATATATATATATATATATAAAAAGCCCTCTATCCAAAATGATTCAAAAGCATTTTACAAAATCCTAAAACGTATGGCTATTCCATTCACAATCGGATGTTGAAGTCCCCCACCCAGAGAATATTCTGCACCCTTGCCACCCTCAGGGCTTCCTCCAAGTGATGTTCAACATGGAGGAGGCATTGATTCATCAGCTGAGGGAGAGCAGTACGCGGTAATCAACAGGAGGTTTCCTTGCCCATGTTTGACCTGATGCCATGAGGCCTTGTGGTGTCCGAAGCCGATGTTGAGGAAACCCAGGGCAATTCCCTCCTGACTGTATAACACTGTGCTGTGGACATACCCAGGCATCTTATATATCTTATATTGTCAATTAGCACCGTATATTATCTTATAAATATTGTATATATCTTAAATATATTATACTGTTGATCAATACAGTATATTATCTTATATATATTGTATATACATTATATATATTGTATTGTTGATTAGTGCAGTATATTATCTAAATAATGGACTTTTGGAAGGCAGTGAAAAACTGTGTAATTATGAGAGAATAGTGTAACTGCAAGGATCATAGATAACCCTCAGCGATGGTTTTTTGGGGGAAACCCATTGTTCCATTGCATGTCACAATCTATCTTCAATGGGGGGATATGTTTCCTCCATAATTTTATGCGCAGGAGGTTGCAAACTCTGTTACTTATCTTTCCTGGTACTGCAGTTCTGGTGATTATAGCACCTGAATTATCTGTGAACCACTTCTAATGGGCCAGAAAGGGATTGAAGTATCATTCCTTACAGCAAATTTATTGCTTAAGGATGGTCGAGTTTGAGTAATTTCTAATATTAGCAATTTATGGAAAAAATTGGGACTAGGTTTTTTTTAATTCTTTTGAACAGAACTACATGTTTTGATGACAAGGTTAATTACAATGTACTCAGGAAGGAATCATACTTTCTTTACCTCAAATGTTCTGTTGCAATTTACACCCTACCCTCCACTCCTGAAGATATCGGATTATTGAAGATGCCATGCTGCTGGTGGGTCTTTGCACACAGCTGGTACAGACCCCACCACTTCAAAAGCCCATAGGCAGAAAAACTAGGTCAGCGGGTGGGCGCGTTGGGGTTCGGGATTGGCCGGAGAGCAGACCACCGACTGTGATCGGCCCTCGACCCCAATATCACGCTGGGTGGCCAATTAACAGCCTGCATGAGGCGTGCGCTGAAAAGCTCAGCGCTGCCGGGTTGGGGACGGGAAGAGGGCAGACGCTGATGTCAACGCGGGCGCGGGCCAGCACTGACAGAGAGCTCCCTAAAGCTTCTCTTAGAGGGTTGTGCTGCTTTGGAACTCTCTGCCTCAGAAGGTGGCGGATTTGGGGGTCAATGAATGTTTTTTTTAGGGCAGAGGGAGATGGATTCTCGTTAGGCAAGGAAACCAAAGGTTATCGGGGGTAGATGGGAATGTGGAAACTGAAACACTTGAAGATCAGCCATGATCTTGTTGAATGGCAGAGCAGGCTCGAGGGGCCGAATGGCCTACTCCTGTTCCTCTTTCTTATGAAGGCAGAGAGCTGCCTCAGGGAGCTGAAGACCCAGAAAATCAAAAATTAAGTTTTGAAAAGCAGAAAAAAATAATGTCCAAGCATCCCAGTCAGGCACTGGAACATGTACAGGATGGAAATGTCACCCACCAACTTTTATTTTTATTTTATTTCCTCACGGACACCTCACCCTGCCCTAGGATGAGGTTTCATGAAAAATGTAAAGGCTGTCTGGCCGATTTGCCCATCCGCCAATTGTAAGGTTGGACAAGTAACGTGGAATTAAAGACAGTTGCAGTGTTCATAAGCTTACTTGGCCCCTTAATTGTCGCCCATCCCACTTCCGAATTCTGCATGTGCCCGCCGACCGACATGTTGCGCGAGTGCGGGGTGACGATGGGACACGCGCCTGACAACATCTCACGCGGTTTCATGTTGGATCGAGTCAGGCATGCGCCCACCCGATCAGGATAAAATTCTGCCTAATCTTTAAAATTAGATAATTAATTAAATCACACAAAAAATGCTCATCTTTACCCATATACATTGAGGTCCATTTTAAAGTTGCTGCTTACACATTATAAGCTCCATGTATTTCATACAGAAAGAGGTGTTAATAATTTTTGATTATGTCACCTGTCAGAACTCTTTCTTCTCCAAGTTCTGAACCCTTATTGGCTGCTTCAATTGCCCGTTCGATTCCAAAACTGCTGCACCTTCCATCCCTCTGAGGGTGCCCCTCATCTCCAGAAGCCCATTTATTTCCCTACCTGTGTCAAATCTTCTTCTGAGGTCCAAATGCCTCGTGGTCCCAAACTTTCAACAGAAGCAACCTCTGCTGCCAGACACCATAAGGTCATTGCCTGGCCTACACTATGCTCCTGCTGCAGAATAGCATGGGTGTGATAGATGGGCAAATAAATGCTGGCCATGTCAGCAAAGCCCACAACACATGAATGAAATGAAAACAAGTGAAAAAGAATTATTGATCCATTTTCCAAAGGGGATGTGTTCACTGCTGGCAACACCATGTCCCAGCTAAAGCCCTGGAAAGATGTAAGGTCCTCAGGTATCCATTGTACTTTGGCTGTTAACCTTGCAGGAGATGTAGGAAAAGAGGTGCAGCTTACTCAGTGGCTTGGCATTGGTCAGCAATAAATATGGGGCATATTGATAGGTTGCAAATTGTGGCATATTACATCCACTGAACAGATCAGTGCTTGACACTATTATTAGTCTTCCCCTGTCACATCTATTAAAGCATATCATCTTCTCCCACGTCAATTTCCATGTCCCATCGAGAGTTTACACAGCGTTCGGTTTGGTCACCAGAGTCCTTGATCCCTTCATGTATCGTATACTGTCAGCCACTGAAAAGGCTCACGTTGTAAATGATTGGTTAGCTGGCCTTGCCAAAACCAACTGGATCTGATTCCCATTCTAGTTGTACAAGTGGACTCATGCGTGCTGCAACCTCAGTACCATAGCATTGCAGATTATCCCTGGCTGCGGGGAAGGGGGCAGCTGAGACAGACTGCAAACCACTGAGCAGTGAGACCCTGAAGGTTTCAACCTCTGAGAATCATCTGCATCGGCCCCATCAGTCTCCAATCTGAACCTTCAGGAGGTGGGCAGCAGGAGGCCATTGCAGGGAACCCTAGAAATGGATCCCAGGCACAGACAAGTAGTTGGGAGGTAGTCAGGAAAGCATCACCATCAGGGGAGGGGAGAACCTAATGTTTCCTCATAAGACCTGGAGGAATAGTCCTGATCTTCTTGAATCACAGTAAACCCTAAAAAGCAAGTAATTTTCCTTTCTGGGCTTGGTTACTTTTACCATCAGGCTGATCTGGTGAGAAGTGATGATGGTTTCCTTACATGAAACACAGGTGAAAATCGTAGTTGGTCCAATGATGTCATTGGAACTCAATCTATATATTTAAATAAGGACCCCACTGCCTTCTGTCAGGTGTCAGTCTTGCATGCTCAAAAGAACAGGTTAAAATTACAGCCATTGGGATACAGCTGACCACAGGGATTAAGCCACCCATGGCTATTTTCACTACTCCTCCACTTGGTTTCTACTGGGCAGACAGGGTGAAAATTGATTCTATACGTACTCCCATATACTCCAAGAGAAATTTTGGACTCAAGAGAGACAGAAATGATGAGAGAGAGGAATATGAAGATATCAAAAATGAGCAAATTAAGTCATAGAGGAAAAGCAAACAATATTATAAATGTTGCATTAAACCTTAAATGAAATGACCATTGCAAACACTTTTAATGTATTCTCATAGGGTTTTGAGGGTTTCTGCCTCTCCCACCCCCTCAGGCAGTGTGTTCCAGATTCCAATCGCTCCCTGAGTGAAAATAAATTTCCTCAAATCCCCTCTAAACATCCTGCCCCTTACCTTAAATCGATGTCCCCTGGTTATTGACACATCCGCTAAGGGGAAAAGTTTCTTCCTATCTACACTATCTATGCCCCTCACAATGTTGTATACCTCTATCAAGTCCCCCCTTATCCTTCTCTGTTCTAAGGAAAACAACCCCAGCCTATCCAGTCTCCCTTCGTAGCTGAAATGCTCCAGACCAGGCCACATCCTGGTGAATCTCCTCTGCACCCTCTCCAGTGCAATCACATCCTTCCTATAGTGTGGTGACCAGAACTGCACATAGTACTCCAGCTGTGACCTAACTAACATTTTATATAGCTTCCTGTAAGGACTCCATCCCATTCTCTCAGTTCCTTCACCTCCATCGCATCTGTTCTGATGATGCTACCTTCAAAAACAGTTCCTCTGACATGTTCTCCTTCTTCCTTAACCGAGGTTTTCCACCCATGATTGTTGACAGGGCCCTCATCCGTGTCCGGTCCATCTCCCGCACATCCGCTCTCACATCTTCCACTCCCTCCCAGAAACATGATAGGGTCCCCCTTGTCCTCACTTATCACCCCACCAGCCTCTGCATTCAAAGGATCATCCTCCGCCATTTCCGCCAACTCCAGCATGATGCCACTACCAAACACATCTTCCCTTCACCACCTCTGTCAGCATTCTGTAGGGACTGTGCCCTCTGGGACACCCTGCTCCACCCCTCCATCATGCCCTACAACTCAACCCCTTCCCACGGCACCTTCCTATACAACCGCAGGAGGTGCAACACCTGCTCCTTTACTTCCTCCCTCCTCACCGTCCAAGGGCCCAAATACTCCTTTCAAGTGAAGCAGCATTTCACTTGCACTTCCCTCAATTTAGTCTACTACATTCGTTGCTCCCAATGCGGTTTCCTCTACATCGGAGAAACCAAACGCAGACTGGGTGACTGCTTTGCAGAACACCTTCGGTCTGTCCACAGGCATGACCCAGACCTCCCTGTCGCTTGTCATTTCAACACTCCACCCTGCTCTCTTGCTCACATGTCCATCCTTGGCTTGCTGCAATGTTCCAGTGAAGCTCAACGCAAACTGGAGGAACAGCACCTCATCTTCCAACTAGGCACTCCACAGCCTTCTGGACTTAACATTGAGTTCAACACCTTCAGATCATGAACTCTCTCCTCCATCCCCACCTCCTTTCCAATCCCCTTTTCCCAATAATTTATATGTTTTTTATATATATTTTTCTTTTCCTACCTATTTCTATTATTTTTAAATATATTTCCATCCATTGTTTTATCTCCACCTTTTAGCCCATTTCGATCCCTTCCCCCAACCCCACCCCCACTAGGGCTTTCTGCCACTTGCTCGTCCTTCTTTCTACTCTTAATGTCACCATTAGCACATTCTATAATTAACATCACCACCGTCAACATCCCTTTGTCCTTTTGTCTATGACACCTTTGGCAATCTCTTCTTTGCCTCCACCTATCACTGGCCCTCTAGTCAGCTCTACCTGTCCCACCCCCTTCAACCAGCTTATATTTCATCTCATTTCTATTTTACCTTAGTTCTGTTGAAGAGTCATATGGACCTCGGAACGTTAACTGTGTTCCTCTTCTCAGATGCTGTCAGACCTGCTGAATTTTTCCAGCTATTTTTGTTTTTGTTCCAACATAACCTCCCTGCTCTTATACTGTATGCCTTGGCTAACAAAGGCAAGTGTCCCATTAGTCTTCTTAACAACATTATCTACCTGTGCTGCTGCCTTCAGGGATCTATGGACATATACACCAAGGTCCCTCTGATCCTTGTGCTTCCTAGCATCCTACTATTCATTATGTATTCCCTTGCCATGTTAGTTCTCCCAAAATGCATCACCTCATGCTTCTGAGGGTTAAATTCCATTTGCCACTGCTCTCCCCGTCTTACCAGCCCATCCATATCATCCTGTAATCTAAGGCTTTCCTTCTCACTATTTACAACATTAACAACTTTCGTACCATCTGCGAACTTACTGATCAGCCTCCTATATCCACATCTAAATCATTCATGTACACTACAAACATCCGATCTTTGCGGTACACCACTGGTCACAGGCTTCTAATCGCAAAAGCAACCTGTGACTATCACCCTGTGCCTCCTGCCACAAAGCCAATTTTGGATCTAATTTGCCAAGGTGCCCTAGGTCCAATGGGATCTTACTTTCTTGCCCATTCTCCCATGTGGGACCTTGTCAAAAGCCTTAATGAAGTCCATGTAGATTCAACTGCACAACCCTCATCTACGCAACTAGGCACCTCCTCGAGTAATTCAATCAAATCTGTTAGACATGATCTCCCCCTGACAAAGTCACACTGACTATCCCTGATTAATTCCTGCCTCTCCAAGTGGACATTAACCCTGTCCCTCAGAATTTTTTCCAATAGTTTCCTTACCACTAATGTTAGACTTACTGGCCTGTAATTAACTGGTTTATCCCTGTCATGGAGCAATTAATGTATATAATATTTTGGAAAATGTTTTTCTTTTAAAGTAGAGGTTTAGTCTGCAGGCATATCTTAATTGGATTAAAGCCAGTTAGTCTGGGTGGCTTTGATATGTACTAGTTTTGAAATGTAAACTGAGAGATAGCGTGCATTTGCATTTTTTGAATAGAACATTCATGATGGGGGTGAAAACTGACGCCTATCTAGCAGCTTCCAAGCAATATGTTTATATTATTAATAAAGTTGGTACTATGAAAGGGGTTTTATTGTTAGAGAGGTTGTTGATACAGTGAGAATTAATATTCAATGGGAGTGGGAGATATAACAAGACAACCATTTTGGATGTGCAGGGCAGAGGCAATGTGAGATCAAAAGACAGCCATAAGCCTCCAACTGGCTCCACAGGAACCAAAGTGAAAAGAACTTCATTTTGAATTTGTAAGGTGAAAATGCTTTGCCTGGTGTCTGTTTAAGTATACGAGTTGTTGTTGCCTTAATGGAGATTAGTTTGGGAATTTTATAAAAGTTATGATAGTAATAATTTGTAGCCTTGTGTATATATATATTTTTAACCTGTGTAAATTAATAAAATGTTTCGATTAGTTTAGTGTAAAACCTCAAGAACTGATAGTCTGATTCCTGAATATGGTGTCGCATCTAAAACATAACGTTTAAAGTTATAGGTTATAACAGTTGTTTAAAGTTTCCCTCTGGGGTTTTTAACTAACTCCACTTTACCAACTGTGTCAGTCATAACAATCCCTAATACCCTTCTTGAATAATGTTACCACATTTGCTGTCCTTCAGTCCTCTAGCACTTCTCCTGTGGCCAGAAAGGATTTGAAAGTTAGTGTCAGAGCCCCTGCAATCTCTTCTGTTGCCTCACACAGCAGCCTGGGATACATCTCATCGGGGCCTAGGGATTTATCTACTTTTAAGCCTACTAAAACCGTTAATACTTTCTCCTTTTCAAACTAATTTGTTCAAGTGTATCACACTGCCCTCCCTGATTTCTATACCTACATTGTTCTTCTCCACAGTGAACGCAGTGAAAAGTAATAATTTAAAACCTCACCTACATCCTCCAGCTCATTTTGCCACTTTGGTCCCTAATGGGCCCTATTCTTTCCCTGGTTATCCTCTTGCCCTTAATATACTTATAAAATGCCTTGGGATTTTCCTTTATCGTGCCTGCCAGTGTTTTTACATGCCCCCTCTTTGCTTTCCTAAATACTTTTTTAAGTTCCCCCCTACACTTTCAATACTCCTTTACAGATTCCATTGTTTTCAGCCCCCTGTATCTGCCATAAGCCTCTTTCTTTCTTTCCCTTATCCAATCCTCTATATTACTTGACATCCAGGGATCCCTGGACTTGTTGGTCCTACCCTTCATCTTTTCGGGAACATATTGGCCCTGAACTCTCACTATTTCCTTTATGAATGACTCCCATTGGTCTGATGTAGACTTAGCTACAAATAGTTGCTCCCAGTGCATTTTGGCCAGATCCTGCCTTATCAGAAACTTTATTTCCAGTCCATTTTTTTCCTGCTTCTATAACTATCTTAAATCTTACAGAGTTGATGTCACTATCCCCGAAATGCTCCCCCATTGATACTTCAGCCATTTGCCTGGCTTCATGCCCTAAGATTAGGTCCAGTACCGCCCATGTTCTTGTTGGACTTTCCACATGCTGGCTCAAAAAGCTCTCCTGGATGCACTTTAATAATATTGCCACCTCTAAGCCTTTCACACTAAAACTATCCCAGTTAACATTGGGGAAGTTGAAATTCCCTATGATTATTACCCTATTATTTTTATACTTCTCTGAGATTTGCCTACATATCTGCTCCTCTATCTTCCCCTGACTGTTTGGAGGCCTGGCAAAGTGATTTCCCCCTTTTTGTTTCTAGGTTCTACCCATATGGCCTCATTTGAGAAACCCTCCAAGATACCAAGCCTCCTTACTGCAGTAATTGACTCCTTGATCAATAGTGTAATGCCACCTCCTCTTTTATACCTGAAGATTCTATAGCCTGGAATACTGAGTTGCCTGTCCTGCCCTTCTCTCAACCATGTCTCTGTGATAACAACAATATCATATTCCCATTGTTAATCAATGCCCTCAATTCATTTGCCTCACTTGTAAGTCTCCTTGTGTTAAAATAAATTCAATGCAGCCTTGCATTATTCCCTTGTGCCTTAACAGGTCTATATTTGCTCTGTCTTCCAGATTGACTTGGTTTTTCTTCTCTATTTGGCTGTGCATCACCCCCTGCCCTACCTCCACTCTGTATCCCATCCCCTTACTAAATTAATTAAACACCCCTTCAGCCTCAGCCCCCTCTCCAACCTCCCCACCTCCCCCGGCAACAGCACTAGCAAATCTCCCCACAAGGTCGTTGGCTGTGTTCCGTTTCAGGTGCAACCCCTCTGACTCAACAGCATGCTAACTGAACTAAATGCAAGCAAAGCGTAATAAAATAAAGACAATATACAGAAAAATAAATACACAGAGTTCAGGAAAGCCTGAAAATGATTTGAGAGCAATTGTTGCCTGTTTCCAGTTTTCACTTTGTTGCCGTCTCTCTCAGGATCATTCTAATTGTCTTTGTCTAAAATGTGCACATTTTTCTCCCAAACATTATCTTTAAATAAAAACACAGGTCAACTCACCTTATAGTCAGAATGCTTCGTAGTGGGAACCTCCTGTCAGTCATTGTTGCACATGGGGCAGTGTCTGCTTCATTCCCATAACTTTGACAGACAGCAGTAGTCTTCACATTACTGCTTTAACTGTCAGAGAATTGTCAGTCTAACTCAAATTTTGTACCATCTTGGACACAATAACTTTGAGCATAAAGGGAATTAGATTTTGGAATGGATAGAAAATTGAAATTGAAATTGACTTTTGAGTATTAAAGGTTTGTGTATTTTTTATCTAGATTTCCCATACTGAATATACATCAATATTAATAGAAGGTTATTGTTTCAGAGTTGAAATACTGGATGCATTCTCTGCACCTGAATAGTGAACTATATTGGGACATTAGAAGCCAGGGTAGCACACAAAAGTGGGCATTTAAATGACTGGTTACTAGTGATTTTGGACCATCAATTAAATTTACATGACACATTTATTGGCAAGCATGCTTCTAAAGTTTTTCATCCTATTTTTCACTTGAACCCTTCAACTGTGCATCATCCTGAGTTTTAAGGGTGATCGCACTGCTTGTCAAAGGGTCAAAGCCTCCAGATGCTGCGTGATTCTCTAAGTGCTTCTGGCATTCTCTGCTTTTGTTTGGCGCCAGGTCAAAGGTGCAGCAAAGGCAACAACAGCAAAAGTTATTATGATTGCCCTTGTTCCTCCACTGGGTTACATAAGCTACTCTGCTGAGTTCTTATGTAAACTGGTCTTTTGAAGCTGAGGTTAATGCTTTTCAGAGGGACTTTCGGCACATCGGGAAATAAGAACCTCTACAGCTGGCAAATATAAGCTGGAGAATATCAAAGGATAATGCAGATTTTGACAATGTGTACTGACTGGTTTGCTGAACAGCTCAATATTTTAGCTAGCTCATACGAAAGATTTTTGAAGAACAGTAAATGGAGAAAATGATGTGTGAGTTCTCACACACGCTTACAAAAAATGCCTAGTCAATTGCTGATCATTGTCTATAATTTGAATAATAATTAATGTGTGCTGTCTTTTTTAAAAGACGATATTTGGAAGAAAAATGTTCAGGTTTCAGTCAATGATGATTAGAATGATCCTGAGAGAGACAACAAAGCGAGAATTGAAATGGGCAACAACTCCCCCCAGATCATTTTCAGGCCTTCCCAAGCTCTGTGTATTTATTTTCCCAGAGATTATCTTTATTGTATTAGGATTTTCTTGCGTTCATTTCAACTAACATGCTCTTCGGTGAGAATGCAGTAAATGTATTTTTTTTATTCTTTCACAGGCCATTTGCATCACTGACTAGGCCACCATTTTTATTGCCCACTCCTACGTTGCATGTGATTGGAGCAGTTTATCATCTTTCCAAAGAAAATACAATTATGACGTTCTTCATTGTCCTGAATTTGTGTTGCTACAGCCCGTGTAATATTCAAAAGGAATTATTGAGGCATGGCAAACAGAAAGGAGTGATGTTTTCAAATTCTCCTACCTATAATTCATGCACAATACATAATATCAATAAGGGTTATGACCGCAGCTGATGTTATTCGCTGAGCAAGAGAAATCCCAAAGGGAAACTTGTCTGATCATAACCATTTTTTCTATTTTGAAAATGAGGGGAAAACCACTGATCAACAGAATCCCAGCAACACTTCTAGGATTTTAAAATTAAAAGATTTATTAACACAAGGAAAGAAAACTTAAACATGCAAGATTAAAATTGCACAGTTGAAACAGTCTTACAAAACATTCCCCCACCCCAAAAAAAAACCACTGGGTCAGAATACATAAGTGAACTACTTAGCAATACCTTATAGATTTTTAACCATAAAAATCCAGTAATAATACCCAAGGTAAAAACTGCTGCTATTTTAATAAAGTATATCAAATAACTTCCCACTCTCTTCCACACTGCTGGAGAAATCCAAAGGAAGTTCAGAAACAGGCTGGTCTCTGAAAACAGACACTTTTCTGGCTTGAAACTGAATGGTTGCTTCAAAATCACAACTTTTCTCAACTTAGAGCTGGTCTCAGGACATCTCCCCCACACAACCACCTCAATCTAACTAAACCTGTCTCCTTGAATATTATTTTTCTTCTTTTCATCCTAGATTCCATTGTTCTAAGCACCTAACTGAACTCAACCTTTCCAAAATTGTTCTAAGCACCTATAACTGAACTCAACTTTTCCAAAATTGTTCTAAGCACCTAACTGAACTCAACTTTTCCAAATTTGTTCTAAGCACCTAACTGAACTCAACTTTTCCAAAATTGTTCTAAGCACCTAACTGAACTCAACTTTTCCAAAATATAAAAAGCTTTCATGTCTTCCTATTGCCTCGACTTTTGGGTCAAATAAAATTTAACAACCCTCTCCTATTTACCTATGAAATCTTTGTAAGTTATAAAAGTCCCTTAAACTCCCTTTGAAACTCAGCAGCTGAAAAGCCAAGTCCTCACCAGCTTAATTAATCATGTACACACACATGCACACAGGCACACGCACACGCACACGCACACACACACGCACACACACACACACACACACACGCACACACACACACACACACACCCGTACTCCCAAAAAATATTTTAAAAATAACATCCAACTTCACATAAGACATTCAGGGACAAGCTGTACCAGAAAACAATTGTTCTATGAAGATTGGATTTACCTGTTAGGCAGATCAAGGTTTGTGAGGCTTTTATTGTGATAGGTCGATAAATAAACTACACAGGTGCTACAAATTGTGCAGGTTAGATCTTTTATTCTATTTTCTTCACACCCTAAACAATTAGTTATAATCTGGTTTTCTGGTATGCTTTAACTAAAGCCTTCTTCGATGTCCAAACAGGTGTAACAACCTCAGCATTAAAAGGCAACAGTGATAGTAAACACTTTCCAATTCAGTTACAGGGCGGAATTTTATACCGGTGGGATTTTACAGTCCCGCTGAAGTCGATGGGGGGGAGATTCCCCTCGTCGGGCGGGCATGGCAGGGGGGCCCGGGAGCAGATGCGCAATGGTCCGCCACCCAATTTCGGTCCCCGGCTGCGATTTCACACGAGCCGGCCAAATAACAGCGTGAAGGCTCAGAGCTGCCTCAGGGAGCTGAAGATTTTTAACTTTAAAAATGAAGAGTTGAAAAATAACAGAACAAGTCCCATGAGCAGGGACGTGTTAAAAAATGAGTTTTAAAAGTTTGTCTTAAATCACTGTCCGAAACCTCACCCCACCCGTGAATGAGGCTTCACAATAAATGCAAAGGCCACTTGGCTGCTCGGTGAATGGTTGGACAAGCAGAGAAAAATTCAATTTAATTAATCGAGTAAGGGCCTTAATAGGCCTTTTAATTGTTGGTGGGTGCAATGCCACCTCTCTCACGGGCCCACCGAGTGAAATATCGCAAGAGTGCGCAAAGAGGTCAGGGCACTCGCCCGGTGTCATCAAGCACTATTTTACTCTTGTTCAGGCCGGGCTGACGCCCACCTGACAAGGGAAATATTCAGCCCTATTAGTTTCTATGATGCTGCCTGATTATTCTGCTTCGTTGTTGATTTTATGTTTGAAATTATATAACTAAATTTTAGCGGAAGTTTGAAGCAGACTAGAAGTTGCACATTTTGAGAGTACTTTTGCCGCAAATTTGCAATTGCGCTCAGAGCCTGTTAAGGAGAACCTCCTTGCCCACCACTAGCCGACACAGTGAAAGCTGTTGGGCAGGACTACTTTGGACTGGGCTGCACCCGCTGCTAGTTACATTCCAATTAATGGCCACTTTGGGACGTCAATTGGCTCTCGGATGGCTGAGCGGGCTGGTAAATTTGCAGCGGGGTTGGGGGAGATGGATAGGCAGCGGGCACAGGGCCCTTGGCATGGTGCCCAATTTTAAAGGACCCCTTCCTGCTAACCTGCCTCTGGGGAGCTGTAACATGCAGCCTACAGCTGCAGTGTTCTTTGCTTCAGCTACTTTACATGTGCCAGAAGAAACTATAACAGATATTACCCTGGTTTCAAATGTACTGTGTATCTCAGGTAATTGTTTCAGTTGTCAGGGCAATTGTTGGTTTTATATATAACTAGCTGGATAGATATAAATGGGTAAATATTCCCACAGCATCTCAAGAGTGACCTTGGGCCAATTATTATTCTATTTTCATATAGCAGGCTTTCCAAATCCCCTATGGGCAATTCATGGAAATAATGAAATTTTTGATCAACATATCCTGAATAAATTCTGTCAAAAATACAAAGTACCAAATCTGTGAATGGTTAAAGTGTCCTTAATGCCACATGTACAATTGGTATTTTGATTCCGAATTTCCCGATTAACAATTGTTTCTGACAGACTGGGCAGGATTTTACCTTCTGCAGGCTGGCACCCACCTGAACCAATCGGGCATAAACACCCCCGGACAACCTTCAAATCAGCGGCTGTTGGAGCCGCGCCCACCATCAATTAAAAGGCCATTTAAGACCATTAAAAAAGCAATTGTTTGTGATTTTATGTTGCCCATGCAATTTCACGCTCATTGCACGGGCAAAACAGTCCAGCGGGCAGCCCACTTTTTATAAAACCTCATCCAAGGGCGGGATAAAAAGGGTCAGCAGCATTGCCATTGTGAGTAGTGAGGAGTTTAGGAGATAGTTTGCTGCTGGTTGTTTATTTGAACTTGATAGCTTCACCTCTGTCCTGAGTTTCATTCTTAGCATTTCTAGGCTTCATTGCCGGCTCATTAGCATCTCCAAGGCCCCCAGAGGATTTTGGCCATGTGGACCCTTCCAGGTATCAGACTTCCATTGCCCTGGTAATGGGGATCGTGCTCTCTGCTGGTGGCACTTCCTCTGAGGAGGACAAGAGGGACAGTAGGGAGAGGAGGCCAGGTGTCCACAGGGAGCATACCAGGGAGAAAGCTGTGGGAGGAGAGGCGTAGGCACAAGGGGCACAGGCCAGCAGGTAGTCCAAGATGGAAAGGGCTGCAGAAGGTGCCAGGATTTACAGGCAGCGATGCAGCTACTTCAATATGTCCGGGGTGCAATGCCGAAGGAGGCTCTGCCTTTCCAGGGAGACAGTGACCTCCATTTGTCCTATGATTGGGCCTGAGATCAGCTCCGACTGTGTGGGTGGACACCCTATGCCAGTGGCTCTGAAGGTCACAGTGGCCCTCAACTTCTATGCTTCTGGCTCTTTCCAGGGGTCAGTAGGGGATCTGTGTGGAGTCTCCCAATCAGCAGTCCACAGTTACATCAAGCTGGTGACAGAAGCTCTGTTCAGATGGGTAATGATATTTATTCATTTCCGTACAGACGAGGCCAGCCAGGCTGAGCAAGCCAGAGGCTTTGCAGCGATTGCTGGGTTCTCCCACACCAGAGAACATGTGGCCATCAAGGCGCCAGCAGGTGAGCCCGGTGCCTTCATCAACAGGAAGGGCTTCCACTCCATGAACGTGCAGATAGTGTGTGACCACAGGATGCTGATTCTACAAGTCTGTGCAAGGTACCCAGGCAGCTCCCACGACACCTACATCCTCAGACACTCCCAGGTGCCGGGGCTCTTCAGTGCTCCAGCCCGGCTGGATGGATGGCTGCTGGGTGACAAGGGCTATCCCTTCAAAAGTTGGTTCATGACATCTCTCTGCCACCCAAGAACAGGCCGAGCAGCGGTACAACAGGAGCCACGGCTCCACAAGGGCTGTGATAGAGAAAACCATAGGTTTTCTCAAGATGCGCTTCCGATGCCTGGACCGTTCAGGGGGAGCACTCCAATACCCCCCAGAGCAGGTGTCACTGACTGTGGTTGCATGCTGCGCTCTCCACAATCTGGCAGTGGCAAGGGGGTCCCACTGGAGGAAGAGGATCTTGATGCAGCTGCAGAGTCCACAGATGATGAGTCCAGTAGTGAGTCTGAAGAGGAGCATGATGAGGAGAACACTGAGGGCGTGGAGCCAGACCTCAGTAACCTGCTGGGAGGCAGGGACACCAGGGACACCTTGATCTAACGCTCCTTCAGTTAGGCTGCCAAAGATCAGCTTCAACCATATGCCAGGGCTGCTGCCTCCATCCCGGAGCTCTGAAAGGAACCTTTCACTTGAACAGAAAGAACACTCAGTGCCTGTGTAATAAAGTTCAGAATCATTTCTGTCCAGCATTACATACTGGCGTACCCCGCACCAATAAAATGAAAAGGTGAAGCATACTCAGTCTATGATGACAAAAACAAAATTTATCTCATTTTATCAATTCCAAATGATTTACATAAACTTCTCTGGTCTTCATCCCCAGAGCAGTATAGATAAAGCAAACATAAATTAACATAAAATCACCCGTGAACTGTCTCGCTTATGCTCATGGTACATTTAACATAAGCTTATGGAGTGCTACACCTTGGTGATGCCCCCTCACTGGCACCAGACAGCTGCTGACTCTGCTGTCCTGTTGGCCTTGATGACCTTGGTGGGCATCCTCTGGCCAGTGGAGCCTGTGTTGGTCCTGCCTGGGAGGGAGCAGCCAGTGCCATGGCTGGTATCTCCCCAGTCACCGCAGCCTCATCAGATGCGACGGTCACCAGCAGAGAGTGGAGGAACTGCTGCTGTCATCCAGAGCGCCCTGCGAGGAGTCTGCAGAGATGACAAGCAACCCGTGTGTCAACTTAAGGTCACTCTGGACCTTCCTGTTCACACTGATGGATGGGCCCCTCGCTGGGATACTGGGTGCCTCATCCATCTCCCACACAGGCACTGACCACCTGAGGTCATTCCCTGTGTGAGGGCTTGCAGGTCCGAGTGCAACCCCAGAACCCCTGATTCCGTTCCTGGAGCTGCCTCTCCATGAGAGTCACCACTCTCTCAATGGAGGATGCAGTGTACTCGGCCATGAGGATCAATACAGTGCTGATGCTCCATATGGACTACTTCATAATGGAGACCATGGCACCCGTACCCTCTGGATCTCCGCCAGATCCTCATACACATCTCGATGGACATCTAGCATCTGCCGCCTAATGGATAACTCCAGATGCTCATCGTCAGCCTTTGACTGAACATCTCCAGCAGTCCTCTGGCTGCCGATGCCCTAGGCACTCTCTACCTACGCCTGCACCTCAGGTGAGTGTGAATTACCCTCACCAATGTGCAGCGAGACACTAGCTATCAAACTAATGCCCACCGAGGTGCTGGTATCTGCGCTGGTGCCTGCTTCAGAGAGTGGTTGTGATGCAGGTGCAACTGAAGCTCGGTGGTCCTCCAGTGTCAGGGGTGGCTCTTCGGGGTCCACAGAGTGAACGGCTGTTGCTGAACCTAAAAGGGAGAAGAGGGATATGTCATTAAAGTCATCACACTGTCACTGTGCATGTCGGATACTCTGGTGAGACAATAGAGATCTGCATCATGGTGCCTTCGTCTTCCAATGATCAATGGGGACCCCAGGTTTGCGACTCACATCAATGAAGACACTGCACTAAAATGGTTGCACAATTGAAACTCTCACCTCTGTGCACTGCACTCTTAGCTTTGTCTAGCCCCCCTGCCTTTCCACACCCAGCTGAACGGGGAGTGTGCCGGCTCTCGAGCTGTAGGGCATCATGCCCGCACCTCTTGAGCAGCAGGAGGTTGGGCTGCCCTCTGCCTGTACATGCCCTCTCTGCTTAATTATGTCTTGCCTTCTGAAAGAATAGAGAAACAGTGATTTGTCCACTCTCTACCTGCAGAACCATTGCAGCCTGGCCAATCCCAGCTGAGGAACACCTCCCAGGGCACATCCGAGTCATGGCCCTCGAGCCACAAGGCTCTCAGTCCAAGCAGCGAGGGCTCACCCCCTTGGCCAGCTCCGGCGTCATTGAGTGTTGGCACTCAGACTCTAGCACCCCTGAGGTCCACAGGTAGATGGCCACAGCTTAACAGATCTGCACACTGACCTGTGCCAACACGGTACTCACCCCTTCCTGAGCACAGCAGGTCATTGAACTGAACACATGTCCGTCTGTGACAGCCTTCCAGGGGCTGCCTGGGCCGTTTTTAAACCGACCTGCCCCCTTCCAGCCAGTGCAGAGCCATGTTTTGCGCTGGATGGGCCTTAATTAGCTGACCAGTGTGAAATAGCAGTTGTGGGCCCGATCGCAGGCAGATCGTTTCCCGGCCACTCCCAGGCTCGCCCGACGACCTCAAAACCCCACCTCTTGGAGGTGGGGCGGGGGGGTGGACCTCGCCATCCTAAAAGTTTTGGCCCAGGTAGGGTGTAAAATAGTTTGGGTGTAACGTCGGTCAGGCTTTGTAATCAGGTGCCGTGTAAAACCAAGGGCAGAATGTTTCTCTCATCAGGCGGGTATGCGCCTGATCCGAACAAGCGTAAAATGAGGTGTGATGGCGCCAGACGAGCTTCCTGTCATCATCGTACACTCGCACGATATTCCGGTCGGAGGGCGTGCGCGCGATTCGGCAGCGCACCCGCCGACAGTTATGTGGCCTATTAAAGCCCTTAATCAATTCATTGAGTAGACCTTTTCATTGCCTGTTCAAACGTTCAGTTGGCAGGTGGACAGAAAGGCCAGGCCGGCCTTTGCATTTTTGGCGAAGCCTCATCCACGGGTGGGAGTGCCTCAGGGAGCTTTTTACTGCGCGCATCCCCCCCACGCATGCTCAAACTTCAGCGTTCGCCCTCGTCCCACGGCACCACCCCCCACCCCCACCCCAGCAGCGATGAGTGCTGCAGTGTGTGTTTCATGCTGGCTGCCTGTTAATTGATCAGCCAGCGTGAAATCCCGTTCGGGGTCCAGTCGCAGGCGGCGGTCGGCTTCCTAAACACTCGCGGACCCGCTCGCCATGCCTGCCCGATGAGGGCAAAGTTCTGCCACCACTGGGATTTAGAACGGGGTAAGGTGCAGTATCAGATGTGTGTTGGGGACGCAGCTGTAAAGCCGGGCAGTTTGAAAATCAGGTTGACGGTCAGTTATATAAATTGTAAAATTAGGTGGCAGTAAAATCAGGTAGAGTACAAGTGATGATGATCCAGCATTTAGTAGAACAATATCGGTATTGAGTAGATACCCACTAAAATGTGCATTCCAGAGTCTACCGAACACAGGATATATGGAGGTGATTTTAGTGGATATTGGACCAGTGATGGGCAGTGAAACTGTGTCCCTCGCCCAACCTTCTCACCAAGAGGCCTGCACCATTTTGAGCTTCCATTGACTCAGCTTGTACGTGAGAAATAAGCAGTCGAGAATGGTAGTTAAGGGTTGCTAGCACTTCTGGGTTTAAAATCCAGCAAGAGTCTGACCATTCAGGCAAGTGGAGGGTGTAACCTTTGATACAATTTGTATGTTTACATATAATTTTAACATACAGTTTTTTTTCAATCTAAGATTTCTAGCTTACTGCTTACAGCACAAGAGTACAAACACATGGAAAGTCTTTTGACATCCAATGTTCAGGGGCTGCATTTTATAAGCCTACCTTTTGGGAATGGGCTGAGAGGTTGGAATTCCAGAAAGATGGTGCAGGAAAGTGGTGGGTGCCTTGACACTTGCCAGTGGCAAGAAAAGTGACAGATACCTCTGCTATCTGGAACCCAATTGCGTTATTTACGTGGCCAATTGATGGATGGTCTCTTCCCATCCCCACTGTCAGTTTATCAGTGTTATGACATGGCAGAAGGTGAGTGCCAGGTGAGTCATATCCACAAGGGAAACTTGGTTGCGCTATCACAATGGATTTGCAATTTATATTTATTACGAGAAAGTGTATGCACTGATTTCAGAAGTAATGAGTCCACAAAAACCTTTAGGGGTCTTAAAAAATTAAATTAAAATATCTGTTAACAAAATAAAAGATTTTAAGCACATAAATAAGACTACAATTATTTAATACTGTAACAACTCCTAACATCCCTAATTAACCTGTCTCCCAGTTACACACTCCCTTTAAGGCAACAGTCCAAAATAGATTTTAGCTTTAAAACAAACCTAGCAAGTTAATACAGTATCTACTTGACAGTGGAATTCCAAATGGCTTCCCCAACTTCAGCTACTTTACGTAGCAGAGTTATGCACAAGTGGCTGGAGGCTTCTTGAAGGCTGTTTCACACACTCCTGTTAGATCCTACATTGCTCTCTCCTCACATAGCCTTTCATTTTCCTTTATATATTTTTCTCTCTTTAATACGTAAATTCAATACATCTTTGGAACTGTATCTCTCTCCTAATATTGCCAATATTGCCAGTAACCTTTGAGAAAAATAAACACACTCTGTCGCCTTGCTTATCTGGCTAGTTATAAACAGGCTAAGATCCCTTTGAAATCCAAACAGGCCCTTCATTTATCTAAAAAAATGCAAATTCCCTTCACACCTTACTTGCTAAGCCAACATCCATGTTTACTCATGAGCATCTCAAGCACATTTCTGCACCTCGCTTCTTTTGATGATTTCAAGTTTGCAGTTTATTTGACTCCAAATGTAATTAAATCACCCAGGGTAAAGCATCGATACTTACGCCCAGAAACCTACTTTACAATATCCCAGACAAATGTTGTGAAAATTATTATACTTTTGCCACAATCAGTGTTTGGGGAAGGGCCTTTGCCAGATGACAAGACTGCCAGGAGAAACCTTTGACTCATGGAGTGACCCTCCCCTGCCCACCTCCCTCCACCACCCCACACACCCACAGTGGCAAAGGCTGTCCTCCAGGAAATGGTGCTGGCTGACTTCCCTGACACCCAACCCTCGCCAGTGCCTGCCTGACTGACCTCGGCACCCCCAGACCTGACTTACCTGATTATGAGGGCACAAGGCCATTCATGCACCCTCCTCCAGATGGACCCCTTGATGGCCACTGTCCTGGTGATGCTGCTGACTGACCAGCAGCTATAGGCCAGGACTTTATGGGCTCCCCGCAGATGGGTTTTTAGGCGGGAGGGAGTGTGTAATTGAAGGAATAGGGTTCCCACTGGGCTCCTGCCAGCTCCAAACAGGCAGCGAGTTTATGCTGCAGTGGGCAAGGCCTTGGATGGAAAGCCCTCCCTTCTCCCAATTGAGGTGCTTAAGTGGCCAGTTATTGGCCACTTAAGGCCATGTCCAGCTGCTTCTGAACTTGGGTACCATCCCCACACCACCCACCAACCCCCCCCCCCACGCCCACACCCACCTTTTAAAGTCTAGTGGCCTCCACACATCCATGCCCCACAACCCAGCCTCTCACCAAAGACCCCGATCACTCCCTTTGCACATCACCACCCCCCCACCACCAGCCTTCCCTACCCTCCCTGCCCTGTGACCTTTTAAACTTACCTAGGCCTCTGGTGTCCGGACTTTGCTTCAGGTGTCCTCATGCAATTCCTCTCCTGTCCACTGCAGCTCGTGTCGCTGCAGGGACGAGAGAGCTGCCAGCCAATCAGATTGGCCGGCACTCCTCTGAGGCGGGACGTTCTCCCAACTGAGGGGCTGAACTCTTGCCTGCTGTTCATTTGAGGGGTGAGGACAGAAAGCAGGAAACTATAGGCCAGTTAGCTTTATATCTGTAATAGGGAAAATTTTAGAAGCTGTTGCGAAAGACATTATAATAGGGCAGTTAGATAAATTCAAGATAATCAGGCAGAGTCAACATGGCTTTGTAAAAGGGAAAACATGTTTAACCAAGTTATTGGAGTTCATTGAAGAAGTAACGTTTGCTGTGGATAAAGGGTGGATGTACTGTACATAGATTTCCAAAAAGCATTTGATAAGGTGCCACATCAAAGGTTATTGTGGAAAATAAAAGCTCATGGTGTTGGGGGTAACATATTGGCATGACAGAAGTTTGGCTAGCCAACAGGAAGCAGAGAGTAGGCATAAATGTGTCTTTTTCTGGTTGGCAGGATGTGATGAGTGGCACAGCACAGGGATCAATGCTGGGGCCTCAACTGTTTACAATTTATATAATCGATTTGGACAAAGGGACTGATGGTATGGTTGCTAAATTTGCTAATGACACAAAGGTAGGTTGGAAACTAAGTTGTGAAGAGGACATAAAGAAGCTACAAAAGAAAATAGACAGGTTAGGTGAATGGGCAAAGATCTGACAAATAGAGCATAGTGTAAGAAAATGTAAGGTTGACAATTTTGGCAGGAAGAATAAAAAAGGCAAATTAACTAAATGGTGAGAGATTACAGAGCTCTGAGATGCAGAGGGTTCTGGATGTCCTAGTGCATGAATTGCAAAAGATAAGAATGCAGGTGCAAAAAGTAATTAGCAAAGCTTCTAGAATGTCAGTATTTATTGCAAGGGGAATGGAATACAAGACCAGGGAGGTTATGTCTTATGTGGAAAAGCTGGGCAGGTTAGGCTTGTGCCTGCTGGGGTTTAGAAGAGTAAGAGGCCATATGATTGAAACATATGAGATCCGAAGGGACTTTACAGGCTGGATGTGGATAGGATGTTTCCTCTTTGGGAGGTTCTAGAACTCGGGGTCACTGTTTCAAAATAAGGGCCCACCCATTTAGGACAGAGTTGAGGGGAAGAATTCTCCCCCTGTTGGAGGGGGGGCAAGTTCATGAGTGGGCGTGTGTGGTCGCGTCCCCGATTGACACCGTCAGTTGGGGGCACACAGCCATTTTATGTGGGCGGGCCAGTTAAGGCCCACCCAGCATGCCATCCACCAGGAAATGCTGTGCACTCCCTGTGCGGGTGGGGGAGGGAGATTCCCTCAGCTGGGAGTGCCTTCTTACACGCATGTATGCAAAAGAGCGAACTCATCTCCCTGAGGCTAAGTGCTGCCACATGAGTTGGGACAGGTCCATCACTTTTAATTAAACTTTCATTAAATTTTTAAAAACCTACATGAAACCTCATCCTGCCCGTGGGGATGAGGTTTGATGCTTTTTCTGAAGCCGGCCAGGTCTTGAACGAGCAGGTCCTTTAACTACTTCAATTAGATTTTAATTGGCCTGAATAGGCTGTTGACAGGTCGGTGGGTGCACGGCTGATTCGACTGAGCCCCCACCAGCCTGAAAATTGAAATGACGCCGGGTGATGTCGGGAGTTCCGCCCCCCGCTCGCCAAACTCAATATCCTGCCCGAGGGGGAAAAGAAATCCTCTCAGAGGGTTTGGAATTCTCTTCCTCAAAGGATGGTTGAAGCAGAGTCCTTGAAAATCATTAAACCAGAGGCAGATAGATTCTTGATAAGCAAGGTTATCGGGGGGGTAGGCAGGAATGAGCGATTAAAATGAGATCCACCATGATCTTATTGAATGGCTGAGCAGGCTTGATGGGTCAAGTGGCCTAACTCCTGCTCCTAATTCGTCGGTATGTTTGTATCTTATTCGCACATTTTACCACTTCTGCATTAGTATTTAGATAACTAACAAAACAACCATTTGACTTCCATAATGTTATAGCCTAGGGCTCTCTCCTTCAGGAGCCAATGGTGTGAATTCCATCACTGTCAATCATCATTGCTTGTCCATTTATGTGGAACAAGAATAATTCTGTTAGATAATAATTCCTGTGAGAACAATGTGAATGGTATTACTGAAGAAAAATATTCATTTGATTCAGATTCCAAATATTAATTAGGGTTTCAGTAGCAAATGGCTTCTTTAGCAGGGAAGATAGCTAAATTGGAAAAAAGTACAGAATTTAAGATTCATGTAAAAATTAGACCTAAGCTTGACTCATCTGATCAACATTCATTTTCTTTTTATATATATATATGTGTGTTACTGTTTATAGACAACAGAATATCAAGTTTACCAGCTTAAGCAGCTTTAAATATGACCAGGAAATGCTTATACAGCCTCTGCTTCAAGTTCTGAATTCTAGGTGATCAGTTTCCATCCTACTAAATCCAGCTACCTTACCTCAACAACACGCTTTAGGGAAATTTGAACATGGAGTAGGGTGCGGTGTTAGGTGCAGGTCGGGGAGGGGTTAAAGTGATGTCTGGAAGCTGGTTCCTACGTGACGACTTCCGGATTTCACCTGGCTGCGGTTGATTGGTTGTACGTTGTCCTCCGGAGAGTTGGGATAGCGATTTGAATATGTTAGGTTTTTTATTCACTCATGGCCAACATTTATTGCCTATCCCTAACTTCCCTTGAGAAGGTGGTGGTGAGCTGCCTTCTTGAACCGCTGCAGTCCATGTGGTGTAGGTACACCCACAGTGCTGTTAGGGAGGGAGTTCCAGGATTTTGACCCAGCGACAGTGAAGGAACAGCGATATATTTCCAAGTCAGGATGGTGAGCAACTTGGAGGGGAACTTCCAGGTGATGTTGTTCCCATCTACCTGCTGCCCTTGTCCTTCTAGATAGTAGGGGTTGTGAGTTTGGAAGGTGCTAAGTTGCTCCATTGTATAAATAATTCAACTTACATTGAAATTATCAGTCCAGCCATGAATTTTCCGGGCTACCAACTGAAACTAAATTGATAAAATATCAGCAATTCATGAAGCTCATTAAAATCAGGCAAATGCTGCAATAGGTACTCACAGCTGCTTTCTTACCTAACCCTGCCTATACATTCAGCCCCACCAAGACTGCGGTCAGTTTTTCTCATGGGTTCTGGGCTTCAGGCTCATATATTCAAGAGTAATTTCACTTGCGCAACAATCTGTGGTGGAGGCCTGGTGGTGCAGTGCACAGGGTCCCTGCATCTGAGCTAGAAGCTCTGGTTTCAAGTCCCACTTTGGGGGTTGATGGCTGTGGAAGGAGTGTTTATAATGTGGCCAAACTGTTGGATTATTAACCTGTAAATCCTTCCAATAAATCTATGCGGTGGTATAAGTGTGAGAGTCTCCTGGAGAGCCATGTTTGACATGGAGCAATGCCCCTCATGTTACAGCTGCTAGTGACCTGTTCCAGGAAAGACTAGTCATGGAAACATGTAATTGTGTGCTTTGTCTGCCTCTTTGCTACTAGGCACAGGAAGAGAGAAGAATGATTTATTATATCTCACTCAATTTGATAAGCAACAAAACATTTTGGCTGAAACAATCACTCACATCATGTCTGTGGATAACATGAATATCAATCCACCCAGAAAGCTCCAACCTCACATCAGAAAGAAAATTTGAGGAATCAAGCCTGTGATTTTTGTCCTTCGCAGTGTAACCATTCATTTGAAGTATGCAAATATCTTCAAAAATGTTATGTTGAGAAATGGTCATTCTCTGTACATTATTCCCTTAGAGTTTCACACTTGAGTTTTTCCAATGTCTCAAATCCTCAGAGAGAATGATTCCACCTTGGCCTGTCACTCCACACATTTCACTGTTTCAGATGAACGGCGCCAGCGCACAGGTCTCGCGCAGTCACATGGTTTGCTCACTTTCACTGACTCAGGGTGGGAATGCTTTTAATACTACCCACTGAGCAGAAACCAGGAAGGGTGTTGGGGGGGGGGGTGGGAGAGGGGGCAATTAAAATTACCCAAGTTGTTGGCTACTGAGGCATCTTTTTGTGCATTTTGCTTTGGATACCATAAGATCACCCATGGGACGTTTAGAACTTTCTTGCCACCAACTCTCCCCAACCTGTTCCCTTCTCCACCTGCGCCCAGCCCAAACCAACCCTCCATCCCCCCACCTCCCGCCCCCCCACCCCCAACCCCAGCTCACTGATCTCACAATGACCAATGCTGCTAAAGTGACGTCAGCCTCCAGGCTGAGCAGTTTTTCACCTGGAACAGCTTGCAGCTGGAAATCCACCGGGGTACACAATCTAGGTAAAAAAGACTAATGTGGAAGTAAGAAAAGGGCAGATATGCTTTTATTCATCAAGAAATTGTCATGTTAAAGTGCTCCGTAGGGAACGAAATTTGAAACTCTTCACCAAAGGTGTAGTTAAATTAATCGTAACTTGTGTTTGTGAATTTGCTGAGGACCTTCTTGTGGAATAATGATGAACTGCTTTTTAGATATCTCTGATAAACTCATTCTTGGCCTACAGAGCCTTGTGTGCTGGGGATGGCTTCCCTTTTGTCTCTTGTTTTCTAACAGATTCAGCTGCTGCTCATGAGGCCATACCTAGGTAACAGTGTACAGCTTTGTCTCCTTATTTAAAGAGGGATATCAATGAATTGGAAGCAGTTTCAGCGAAGGTTCACTGGGCTGATTCCTGGGACGAAGGGGTTTGTCTTTTGAGCAAGGTTGAACAGGTTGGACCTATACTCATTGGAGTTTAGAAGAATGAGAGGTGATCTTTTTGAAACACATAAGATTCTAACGGGACTTGACAGAGTGGGTGTTGGGAGAATGTTTCCTCTTGTGGGCACAGTTTCAAAATAAGGGGTCTCCCATTTAGGACTCAGATGAGGAGGAACTTCTTCTCTCAGAGGATTGTTAATCATTTATATTCCAGAAATTTAATGATTCTTAACCATTGAAACTATGCCATAGAGCAGTGGAAGCTGGGTCATTGAATATATTCTACGTTGAGGCAGACAGATTTTTGATCTGGAGTAAGGGCTATGGGGTGGGCCAGACAGGAATGTGGGGTTGAGGCCACAATCAGATCAGCCATGATCTTAATGAATGGCACAGCAGATTCAAGGGGGTGAATGGCCCACACCTGCTCCTATTATGTGCTGGATGTTGAGACTGCTGCTCTTAACTCCGTCCAAACCAAACTTGTAATAATAGCCCCTATGGTAAGCAGATAGAGCTTACTGAGAGCAAGTCAAGCAAAAAAAAAGCAGAAATAAGCAATCTAGAAACTGGAAACTCTACTGACAATCCAAACAGCAGAACAGTACACAAATCCTATGATTCAATTACCTGCAGTTGACTGCTTCTTTCAACAGTACTTTCAGTCATTCTAAGAGACCAATCCCATTTAGGTTTTACAGACAGGTTGTCAACTGGGTGACACTTCTGTAATTTGGAGCCAAAACCATGTCAGTTTCTTAAAGAGATCAAAGAAACCCCTAGTTTCATGGTTTCATGAGGCTCTGTTTCTGACTAAAAAACTCTGGAACTAAAACAGCAGCTGGAGGGAATGCAGTGGGAATTTGGCGGTGAGTCTGCCACAGTGAAGCTAACCGCTTGCTTGCCCTATTTTCCTTCCCCTTATACCAGGGCTTCACTGAAAGTTGACATGTGCTGGAGACTGGAGAATGGCCAATATTGCCAACAATATTTGGAAGGACACGGTGGTAATCTAGTTTCGAGAGGCCAGTTTGCTAGAGAGCAGTGGTAGGGAAAATGTTTGCATCTTTTTAAAAGAATGAAGTCATCATGTATCCAGATGAAGACAAAAAAGGAGAAAAAATCACAGATTTCGTCAGGACAGTCGACCTTGACAATCCTCATAGGATTCTTTGCTGCGGTATCAGAGTTGGAAATTATGAGCTCTGAATGTTCATTTTCATGCATTTTAACCTGCTGCAAATTCTTTTGGTGCAAATCAGGCTCAGTCACCCCAGAAATCATTTGGAAATGGAACAGGAGCATGGGACTAGCATCTGCATTTTCTCTAAAGTACATGATTTCCATGTGATTTTTGGATGCTGAACCCAAATTGTCCCTGTGATGTTTTGTAACAATTCATGCCATAAACCAATTGGTGCTTTTATGGTGTCTACATTGGCATTGGTCTTGCAATTCACTGAGAGAAGGGAAGCCTTTATCTTGGTAGCATCTCAGACAGAAATCTGAGGTTTACTAAGCTAAGCCAAGGTTGAAATGTCCATGCACATGCTGAAAAACTGTTCAAACCTCTCAAAGTGTAAATCACGAAATAAGTGTGACCGTTAATATTCGTAAGGTGCCTCACAAAGTCTTTTTCCAAATACCACTGCTGCTTTCTACAAATACCCGAGCATAAAGAGCAAAAATCCCTCACATTGCAATCCATAGGATTCACCTGTCATTGCTGTCCAGGAATAATCCTGTCAGATTTGTAACAAGGCACCAAAGAGCCTAAGCACCATTATGGATGTATCTCCAATACTTACCAGTCCCTTACTGCCAGTAAAAATAAGTACATACCCCTCATTAGACAGACACTCCTGAGGCCCCTTGACCCCAGCAATATCCTTCTTTGTCTCCTGTGTAAAGGGTCACTCAGTAAAAATGTATCAAAAAAACTTTCTGAACTTTCACGAGCCAAAGACAGTTCCTTGAAATTTACATTTGGCTATCTCAAGGCTGACACATCTCAATCCTCAAGGATAAAAGCAAAAAACTGCGGATGCTGGAAATCCAAAACAAAAATAAAAGTACCTGGAAAAACTCAGCAGGTCTGAGAGTATCTGCGGAGAGGAATACAGTTAACCTTTCGAGTCCAACGCGGACTCAAAACATTAATTGTGTTCCTCTCCGCAGATACTGTCAGACCTGCTGAGTTTTTCTAGGTACTTTTATTTTTGTTTTCAATCCTCAAGGATGCTGGTTCTGGAGTTACTCCGAGTCCCTACTGACTAAAGCAAGTGGAAAGTTCCAGCGTAGGGACTCCCTGAATCGACCTCTGGCCCCCAGTGACATTAGCCACAAAAGAACCAGGAACCATAAGCTAAAAGAAATAGCAGATACCTGCTGCATAAAAACAAAAAAACTGCAGATGCTGGAAATCCCGATACCTGCTGCAATTTAGTTACTGCCAACTTATGTTTGGTTCCCTTGCTCTCTCAGGGGTGTTACTGCAGGAGACTGCTAGAACCCCAAAGAATTTTACCCACTGAACCTAGTCATTGTGTTGAAACACTAATCAGGGGTGACTGCTGTTAGTGTGCACTTGGAAGCATTCTCACACTGGTAGGCTGCAGAATCCTGGATGAATTTGTGTTAATCAGGCTTTTATGTCTGTCTAATAATAATAATAAAAACAAAAAACTGCGGCTGCTGGAAATCCAAAACAAAAACAGAATTACCTGGAAAAACTCAGCAGGTCTGGCAGCATCGGCGGAGAAGAAAAGAGTTTTAAAATCAGTTTTGTTGAAGGGTCATGAGGACTTGAAACGTCAACTCTTTTCTTCTCCGCTGATGCTGCCAGACCTGCTGAGTTTTTCCAGGTAATTCTGTTTTTGTTTTTATCTCTGTCTGTTCTTCCCTGCAGTGATTAAGGGAATGATGATGTTTTGTGTTGATTTAATTGAAGGTGTATTTAAACAGAGCATCACATTGCCATACTGAACCAGTCCTGCCACTTGACAAATGTGTCCTTTGTCTCATTTTGGTGAATAGTGATGTTTGCCTGAACAAGATATTTGACCTGTTTGATACAGTTACACAATATCGTCCGGTTACTATGATAGGAATTGTCCCTTGCTGTCTAGAATGCATCGATAAACCGGTAACAGAAAATGAAGAGCTGTTGTCAATTTTAACAACCACTGACAAGGCTGTATCTCATATAGAAAGTGGCTGCAAATCTTCAGTGAACTGCTGTCTCAACTCCTAAATCCAGTCCAAAGTAGTCTTCTCATGCACAGCCAGTCTGAGAAATCCACAAATGGCTCCCTGTGCCTGTAAACCATAGGTATGTGTATCGAACAGTATGATTTTCATAGCACTTATGAACCCACTTTCACCTGACTTAATCATCCCCTTGTCTTTCATATCCCTTTCACCCTCTTCTTCAAAACATATGAGCAATAGAACACCCATTAGTGCAGAAAACTTAAGGTACTCACTGGAATCTTGATAATACACTTTATTGCCTAAGGTTTCAGTGAGTCACTATAAATAAGCTCATCCTTAGGTGCACATTACTCAATGGGTAGTAATCAAATGCAATAATCTCAGATGTCCAGATGATGAAATTTTATTTGAATATATATATGGGGATAATATGCATAACCTTTTAATCCCATCATTAAAATAACCATATATACCTTGAAAAGCACTGTATCCATAGTGACACATGTCTAGATCAAGGTTCGCAATGCTGCTTTTCTCACATGTAGTTAAGACAATTCCCCATCTGTATGGCAAGAAATATTCATTTAGGTGCTCAATTCTCAGATGTGTTGGGATGTTGCAAATGGGATTTCTATTTTTGTTACAAATTCCCTTTGGAATAGATTTGGGACTGCAGCAGTTGACAGTAGAAATATAAAAACAAAAAAACTGCGGATGCTGGAAATCCAAAACAAAAACAGAATTACCTGGAAAAACTCAGCAGGTCTGGCAGCATCGGCGGAGAAGAAAAGAGTTGACGTTTCGAGTCCTCATGACCCTTCGACAGAACTTGAGTTTGAGTCCAAGAAAGAGCTGAAATATAAGCTGGTTTAAGGTGTGTGTGTGGGGGGGCGGAGTGATAGAGAGACAGAGAGGTGGAGTGGGGGGGCGGTGTGGTTGTAGGGACAAACAAGCAGTGATAGAAGCAGATCATCAAAAGATGTCAACGACAATAGTACAATAGAACACATAGGTGTTAAAGTTAAAGTTGGTGATATTACCTAAACGAATGTGCTAATTATGAATGGATGGTAGAGCACTCAAAGTATAGCTCTAGTGGGGGTGGGGGAAGAATAGAAGATTTAAAAATAATGGAAATAGGTGGGAAAAGAAAAATTTATATAAATTATTGGAAAAAAACAAAAGGAAGGGGGAAGAAACAGAAAGGGGGTGGGGATGGATGAGGGAGGTCAAGATCTAAAGTTGTCGAATTCAATATTCAGTCCGGAAGGCTGTAAAGTGCCTAGTCGGAAGATGAGGTGCTGTTCCTCCAGTTTGCGTTGGGCTTCACTGGAACAATGCAGCAAGCCAAGGACAGACATGTGGGCAAGAGAGCAGGGTGGAGTGTTAAAATGGCAAGCTACAGGGAGGTTTGGGTCATTCTGCGGTCTGTCCGCAAGAATGACCCAAACCTCCCTGTAGCTTGCCATTTTAACACTCCACCCTGCTCTCTTGCCCACATGTCTGTCCTTGGCTTGCTGCATTGTTCCAGTGAAGCCCAACGCAAACTGGAGGAACAACACCTCATCTTCCGACTAGGGACTTTACAGCCTTCCGGACTGAATATTGAATTCAACAACTTTAGGTCGTGAGCTCCCTCCCCCATCCCCACCCCCTTTCTGTTTCCCCTTTCCTTTTTTTTCCAATAAATTATAAAGATTTTCCTTTTCCCACCTATTTCCATTATAAAAAAAAACCCACTAGAGCTATACCTTGAGTGCCCTACCATCCATACTTAATTAGCACATTCGTTTAGATAATATCACCAACTTTAACTTTAACACCTATGTGTTCTATTGTACTATTATCGTTGACATCTTTTGATGATCTGCTTCTATCACTGCTTGTTTGTCCCTACAACCACACCGCGCCCCCCCCCCTCCACCTCTCTGTCTCTCCATCTCTCTGCCCCCCACACACACACCTTAAACCAGCTTATATTTCAGCTCTTTCTTGGAATCAAACTCAAGTTCTGTCGAAGGGTCATGAGGACTCGAAACGTCAACTCTTTTCTTCTCCGCCGATGCTGCCAGACCTGCTGAGTTTTTCCAGGTAATTCTGTTTTTGACAGTCGAAATATATTCTCCTCGAGTGACTTATTTTGAGGTTCTGCAAGACAGAAACAAAAGGATAGCCAGCGTCAACTACTTTGATTGGATTTTATTGGTTATGCTGCCAGAAGTAACTACATGTGACCAACATTTCATGAGTAGAAAGCACTGATTTGTAAGCAGAAACACTTTACAAAGTGCTCCCCTTCACCTCGAGACGCAACACCCAGATACCCAGAAAGCCAGCGCGTTTCCACCAGGTGCTGCTGGATGTAAATTTGAAAGTTGTTTACAGTTCAAACTTCTGTAAAGCTGCAAAACTAACCAAGAAAATGGTGGCAGGAATAAATGTTCCTGTGTGTGCCTGAGCACACAGACCCGAGGCTGTCCTGAAATTCATCCTTGGGCCACAATTCATCACTGGAACAATGCAGATGTTCTGGATATGATGCTGGACAGTGCTTGTCACACCTCTCCAGGCAGGTCGCCCTTCAGGATGATTGAATTTTAGTTAACAAACCTCACTGGCAGAGACCTCAGGTAAGTCCCAGGTGGAAGGAGTGGGAGGGTAAGGGCAGTTGTGCTTAGATGGCCCAAATAACATGGACCCGGTAAGCACCCCTTTGTCATCTAGCTCCGTATTAATTATTTAAATATATTTTATATATGATATATATGTGTGTATATAAATAAATAACATATATCGCCATCTAGCTCTACATTATTTTAAAAAATATATTATATGTATACAATATATTATATAATTTGTATATAAAACCACTTACTAGGTTGCACTAATGTCAGTGAAACCTACACAGGAGCGGCTTGGCTCCTCACGTGGCATTTTCCTGAGCGGCTCTAAAACAGAAGCTGAGCCTTTCATGGGCAAGGGTAAGAGGCCCAATTTCAGGGGCTGACCCTGGTGTCTGAAATTTTCCAAGGGCAAGTGGTTAACGGGCATCTTCAGGAGTTTTTGGGAGACAGGGCATTGTCCTATAAATTAGTTACCTTTGCCCCATTTTCTGGCAGAAAGCAAGTGTAGTTATGACCAATTTCTATCCCATTGTGTTTAGAAGGACCAACTCTTCTGTTTCAATTTCTTAACTAAAATTATTTACCAGATAAATTAACTAAACTTCCTCCAAACGACCTGCTAGAAAAAAAAATGCTAATATTTTCTGTGAAGACATTTACACCTGCAGCAGGTAAGAAAGCAGCTTAGTGTCAACTCACTGGGAGAATTTTTCTAGACCTCAGTGTCAGTACGCAGCCTCAAGCTTATGCTGGAGAATAGTTACTCTCATATTGAAGTCATGTTCCAACCTGAGGTTCTCATCTAATAAGATTCCATGTGGGGTGGGCAGGAAGCATCACCAAATTCTCTCTCACTTAGACCAACTGCTATTGAAGTCACAAAAATGTCATTGGTGAAATGTAGAGAAAAGAGTTCTTTCCTGGCTGGAATACAGCAATCTGTGTTTCATCCTACCTTAAAGAACAGCTATTTCTTTCTCTGTTAACTAATGCAAGATTCAATTTGGATATAAATCAGATTTCTCCACCTTGTGTGCAGGCCATATGTTAGTATGACAGACATTATCATCCACATTAGTGAGCAGAGGAAAATGCACAACAGCCTTTAACTGTGATTTGGAAGGATGTCAACTTGTGATTTTATTCGTTGATGTACTGGATAGCGAGAGGGAGCAGGATGAAGGTTACACATTATTAGGACATCACTTTGTGAGGAAGTGTCTTGATCTCCATTTTAATTAGGTGCCATTGATATAAGCTTATTGTGTGACATGTGCATTTTTATTTGTTCAGTTGTGCAACATCTCCATTTATTGTGAGCACCGTTAACACTATTGGGCTGTGAAACTGGGCTCCATAGTCACCGCTGCCCGGGACCACAGAAATCCCAAAGTGAAATAATGGCACTCGAATGTTTTTGCCACTTCCAGTGGGGTTTGCACACTGTGTCCCGACTGATTGGGTGCGGTCATGGGTGTGCCGTGTCCATACTGGAAGCAGGCAGAGTGGGTAGATGGTGACATCAGAGAGTCTCTAACACTGACTTGCCTTTTTGAATCATGCAGGTCTAGTTAATGATCCTTCTCTTAAATATTCCCAGCTGAACCTGCTTTCAGTTCCATGAGGCACACCTCCATTTGTGTGATTTAAAGGACTAGACATCAAACTTCCAGGTGAGGGGCTTTTGACTTGTTTTTGTGGGTGCAGAGTTGATGGAAATACTGTGTTCATTTTTACTGAAAGAGTTCTACAAATGTTTTGTGATCTTATTGGACTACACGTAATTTGGGAATGGAGTGCTGCTAGTAACAGAGGGGGAAGCTGTGTCCAGAGAGAGGAAGAGGAGAATGAAGATGGGCGAAGGCATCCAGAATCCTTTGGATGAGCTACATGTGAATGTATACTGAGGGCCAGATTTACATTTTCAAGACCACTAGCTCAAGTCAGGAAATGTCCTGGCTTAATTCTGTTCGTAATTTCATTAAAAGAAACTGCTGTTCATACAACCCTACAAAAGTTTCAATCAACCAGACCTTTAAAGTATTAATAACAGAAGCTAAACACTTGATACCTCTTTATCTTGTACAAATAAACAGCAAGCCATTGACAAAGGAGATCACAGAAGAAATAACTTATTATACCATTACTTGACTGACATCCGACACTCCCATAAAGGGGTTATGTGAGTGCGTTTGCTGACATAGGTGAAGAGAGGATTGCCAGCTTTATGATGTTATAATAAGCTACACACTGGAAAGGACTCCCGATAAACTTGCAGGGCAACCTTGAACAGCTCTGGGGCCTGAGGGCCTTGCATTGTTGTATTGGACTGCATGGGTGGCAGCAGTTACCAGTTTGCTGAGAGGCATCATAAAGGAAACTGGCAGAGTGGACAGTGTTGCAAGCATGAATACTATAATCCTGAGAGAGGATAAGAGGTTCATACTCCACAGAGCCGCTGGCAACCATCACACACGCACGCACCTCCCTCTCCCCAGGGCAACCTCTCAGCAATCCTGGTAATCTGTTGGAGGTCAGGCAGCTGGACTGCTGTAAGAGTCTGTAAGTTCTGGTAGCCACAACCACAAAGGAGCAATCTGAACCTGTATGACAACAAGGAGGGATCTTATGCTGTCAGTATGAGCTTCCATTGCAGCGCTGGGATGCTGTATAGTGTCTGCCTTCGCTGCAATGGAAGCTGAGACATGATGGCACCATGGCTGGATCAGCAAGTATTGTCATGGAGTTGGTCACTTACTTCCACACTGGAAAAGGATGGGTACTGAGCTTTGCTCGAAGCCCTGTTCTCGGAGATCGTCCCCTCCATTCTCCTTTATGGTGGCCGCAGGCTGTGTGACCAGCTGCCAATAGACTGAAAATCTCAGTGTCCATGCCTATCATCATTCCCCTGCATGCTGCCCCATCAAAGTCCTCATCTGAGTCTCATCTCTTACAGCTGAACCCGTCTTTGACCGCAACCTCAGGTGAGTTTGCACAATTGCTAACAATTCTCCCTGGCCTGACTGCAGAGCTCTTGTGCCCAGTAACTCATCACATGCAGACCCCAGCTCCATACGCCCCTCTGAGGAATACCCTCTACCTTCTCTCTCTCACCCTGACCCCAAGCATTCCTGAATCTTCACTGCCCATTGTCCACCTTCCTATTCCCAGGTCCATTGTTCTCTCTGTGGCCTCTTGCTACTTCCTGCCCTTCTTCAAGATGCACTTGGGAAGTGGTTAACCAGGATGTACTAGACAGCTTGTCCACAACTTTCAGGAAACTCCTTTATTCAGGATGTCATCTGTTTAAATAAAGGGCCCATTATGGAGCAAAAAGGGGGTAATTTTCAATGATCACAGGTGAGTCACAGGATACCCCGTGCACTGTATCTTAACAATACTTTGTGCAATGAAAGTTTCTGTGTCCTCTTCCTCCTGCCTCATTAGTTTCTTGGATGTGGTTTTAACTGCCAGAGGCTTTTTTGCCTCAGGCTTCCCTCAACCAACACCCCACCATCCAGCCCACCAATTTGAACTTAGTTGTCCCTGCCACACCTTCTTACTTAGCATGCTGGGGATCATTTCCATAAGTGCCTGGTGATGGCCTCACTACACCACACACCACTCATTATTGAAGTAGCTGAAGATGGTTAGGCCAAGATCGTTACCCTGAGGAACTCCTGCTGTGATGTCCTGGAGCTGAGATGACTGACCTCCAACAACCACAACCATCTTCCTTTGTGCTAGGTATGACTCCAACCAACAGAGAGTTTTCCCCCTGATTCCCATTGACTCCAGTTTTGCTGGGGCTCCTTGATGCCACACTCGGTCAAATGCTGCCTTGATGTCAAGGGCAGTCACTCTCACCTCACCTCGGGAGTTCAGCTCTTTTATCCATGTTTGAACCAAGGCTGTAATGAGGTCAGGAACTGAGTGGCCCTGGCGGAACCCAAACTGAGCATCAGTGAGCAGGTTATTGCTAAGCAAGTGCCACTTGTTAGCACTGCTGATGACCCCTTCCATTACTTTACTCATAATCAAGAGTAGACTGATAGGGTGGTAATTAGCCGGGCTGGATTTGTCCTGCTTTTTGTGTACAGGACATATTTGGGCAATTTTCCACATAGCCGGGTAGATGTCATTGTTGCAGCTGTACTGGAACAGCTTGGCTAGGGGTGTGGCAAGTTCTGGAGCACAAGTCAGGGCCCGCATCCATTGCAGCATCCAATGCTTTCAGCCATTTCTTGATATCATGTGAAGTGAATCGAATTGACTGAAGACTGGCCTCTGTGATACTGGTGACTTCTGGAGGAGGCCGAGATGGATCATCCACTCAGCACTTCTGGCTGAAGATTGTTGCAAATACCTCAGCTTTGTGATTGTGGGCGTCTGGGTCTATGGTATGAGTCTGTGTGTGTGTGTGAGTGTGTGTAGGTGTATGCGTCTGTGTGTGTGTGTGAGTGTGTGTAGGTGTATGCGTGTGTGTGTGTGTGTATGTGAGTGTTTGTAGGTGTATGCATGAGTGTGTGTAGGTGTGTTTGTGTAGGTGTATGCATGTGTGTGTGTGTGTGTGTGCGTAGGTGTGTGTGTAGGTGTGTGCGTAAGTGTGTGTGTGTGTGTGCGTAAGTGTGTGTGTGTGTGCGTAGGTGTGTGTGTGTGTGCGTAGGTGTGTGTGAGTGTGCGTAGGTGTGTGTAAGTGTGTGAGGGTGTGTGAGTGTGTGTAGGTGTGTAGGTGTGTGTGTGGGTGTGTGAGTGTGTGTGAGTGTGTGTGTGTGAGTGTGTGTGTGTGTGTGTGTGAGTGAGTGTGTGTGAGTGCGTGTGTGTGTAGGTGTATGCATGTGTGTGTAGGTGTATGCGTGTGTGTGTAGGTGTATGCGTGTGTGTGTGTAGGTGTGTGTGTGTGTGTGTGTGTAGGTGTATGCGTGTGTGTAGGCGTGTGTGTGTGTAGGTGTGTGTGTGTGTAGGTGTGTGTGAGTGTGTGTAGGTGTGAGTGTGTGTAGGTGTGAGTGTGTGTAGGTGTGAGTAAGTGTGTGTGTGAGTGTGTGTAGGTGTGTGAGTGTGTGTAGGTGTATGCGTGTGTGTGTAGGTGTGAGTGTGTAGGTGTGAGTGTGTGTAGGTGTGAGTGTGTGTAGGTGTGAGTGTGTGTAGGTGTGAGTAAGTGTGTGTGAGTGTGTGTAGGTGTGAGTGTGTGTAGGTGTGAGTGTGTGTAGGTGTGAGTAAGTGTGTGTGAGTGTGTGTAGGTGTGTGAGTGTGTGTAAGTGTGTGAGTGTGTGTAGGTGTATGCGTGTGTGTGTAGGTGTATGCGTGTGTGTGTGTGTGTGTAGGTGTGAGTGTGTGTAGGTGTGAGTGTGTGTAGGTGTGAGTGTGTGTGAGTGTTTGTAGGGGTATGCATGAGTGTGGGTGTGCAGTGTGGGTGTGCAGTGTGGGTGTGCAGTGTGGGCAAGTGTATGCATTGGTGTGTGCATGGGTGTATGGGTGTGTGTATGGGTGTATGGGTTTGTGTGTGTATGCATTTGTGTGTGTGTGCTGTGCGCATGTGTGCAATGGTGTGGTGTGGGTGTGTGTGTATGGGTTTGTATGTGTGTATGGGTTTTTGTGTATGGGCTTGTGTGAGTGTGGTGTGTTTGTGTGTGGTGTGAGTGTGGTGGGTGAGTATGTGTGGTGTGTGTGTGGTGTGTGTGTGGTGTGTGTGTGGTGTGTGTGTGTGTGGTGTGTGTGTGTGTGGGGTGTGTGTGTGTGGGGTGTGTGTGGGGGTGTGTGTGTGTGTGCAGGGGTGTGTGTGTGCAGGGGTGTGTGTGCAGGGTGTGTGTGCGGGGTGTGTATGTGTGTGTGCGGGGTGTGTATGTGGGTGTGTGGGGTGTGTGTGGGGTGTGTGTGGGGTGTGTGTGGGGTGTGTGGGGTGTGTGTGGGGTGTGTGGTGTGGGGTGTGGGGTGTGTGTGTGGGGTGTGTGTGTGGGGTGTGTGTGTGGGGTGTGTGCGGGGGTCTGTGTGTTATGTGGGTGTGGTGGGTGTGTATGTGTGTGTGTGGTGTGTGTGCGTGGGTGGGTGTGTGTCTTATGTGGGTGTGGTGGGTGTGTGTGCTGTGTGTGCGGGGGTGTGTGTGGGCGTGTGTGTGTGGTTTGTGTGCGGGGGTCTGTGTGTTATGTGGGTGTGTATGTGTGCGAGGTTGTGTGTGGTGTGTGTGCGGGGTTGTGTGTGGTGTGTGTGCGGGGGTCTGTGTGTTATGTGGTTGTGTATGTGTGCGGGGTTGTGTGTGGTGTGTGTGCGGGGGTGTGTGTGTGGTGTGTGTGCGGGGTTGTGTGTGGTGTGTGTGCGGGGGTGTGTGCGTGGTGTGTGTGCGGGGGTCTGTGTGTTATGTGGGTGTGTATGTGTGGGTGTGTATTGTGCACACTTGCTATGGCAAAGAAATGAATCTGAAAGTGGGGCAAGCTGTGTCAGTAATAAAAGAGTCGGTAGTGGTTGAGAGTAAGACAGCTATGTTTTGATAATGAATGAGTTTCTAGTTGTTTACCTGCTGTTTTGGTTACAGTCTGTCTCCTATATAGATGGCAGTTGTCTCATGTTTATGCAGTTGATGCGTTTGTGTTTATATTATATATTGCATTTGAAATTTTTAAATGATCCTAGTTCATCTCCTGCGGCATGACTGGCTGAGAAATAAAATAACACCTCTCATGCTAGTCTTTCTCAGCTTCCTTCTCTCATCCTGTGATCAAATACCTGACTCCTGCCACGATGTCTGCAGAGTCGGCAGGGTGGCTGCATGTCCCATTCCCGGCAGCACCAGGCCTGGAACAAATTAACCCTATCTTTAACCTTCACATTACCTTGCCGACACCTTGCAGTAGTTCGCTAATGTTCAGCAACACCATGCTGGCTGAGCTGGAGGCTGACCTGAACAGCAGGAAGATACGGCAGTGTGGGGAGGGCGCAGGTGGAGAACCTGCAGTAGCAGCGACCTATCTTCTCCCTGTGGAGCCCAGAAGAACATTTCCATTCCTTCAAGTCCCACAGAAATAAATTTTCACTGACCTTTTTTGGGGTCTCTTTACTCATTATTACCTGCTGCCACCACACCTAGTGTGGTCCACACTCTGCACATTTGTACCCCAATTTTACATTCAGGTCAATGATGTGGAACCCCAATTTGCATATCTAACCAGCCATTCCCCCTGTTTCAGGTCTATTAATGCCTGTCTGAATCTTGATTCAGGCAGCTAAGGATATCAATGAAGTGTCTGATGCCCCTTTCCCCACACCAACCCCTCTTGGTTTAGCTGTTTGTTATTTGAGCTATTTGAGGGTGGCCATTTCTTCCCTATATCTTTGTGTTTCTTTCTATTCTTCAGTGTTTGTTTTTATTTCTGTATTGTTTTCTTGTGTGTTGACTTCATCTTTCTAAATGTGACTTTTTTTTGTTCTCAAACACCTTTCTATAAACCTTTTCTCCTGATCACCAGTCTCTTCTTGCTGTCTCCCAATGTCTCAGTAGAGCTGTTATACATGTTCCTAATGGATGTACTCAGTACCTGTTTCACCTTTATTAGCAAGGACATGCACTGAAATGGCAGAAAACAAATAATGAGTTGATGGTGGACACCAGGGTGGTGAAGAGGGATCACCAAATGCCACCTTTAACTCAGTCTGGGTTCTCTGATGGGATTTCAAAAATATACAGATGCACTTTATCTGGAGATCAGACAATGTGTTCATTTGGAGAGTGAGTCATATGGTAGCTTCTGGCAATTGCTGTGCAGTTTGTTTGACACAATTCCTTGGAACTACAACATGTGTATTTTTTGCATCCAGACATGGAGTAAGGTTATGTATAATTACAGACAGTCAGCAATGAACCCTAACGATGAGCTGATATGATGTATAGGGCAATTATTGGAGCAGTTCAAAAGTGAAATCAGTAAAATTCATAATTTTATGATGATTTTTGAATTTTGAACTTTGTGTGTTTATGATGCTGCATATTTTATTTTCACATAGTTTGGTGAACAGGAGGAGGTCAGCCAACTGTTTCAACCTATTTTGTCATTCAACTAGACCCTGGCTCACCTGTACCTCAACTTCATTTCCCTCCTCTGCCCCATATAATTTGATAGCCTTTCATAATAATTTTCTGTCAATTTCAATCTTGATCACTTCACTTGACCCAGGCTCCATAGCTATTTTGGAACTCTCTTCCTGAAAAGGTGGAGGAAGCAGAGTCTTTGAATATTTTTAAGGCAGCGGTGGATAGATTCTTGGTAAGCAAGGGGGGGGGTGACAGGTTATCGGGGGTAGGCGGGCTGCAGATTTGAGGTTGCTATCAGATCAGTCATGATCTTATTAAATAGTGGCGCAGACTAGAGGGGCCAAATGGCCTACTCCTGCTCCTTGTTTGTATGTTTGCACAAAAACCCCTTCATCATTCTCAACCGGCCCTCGATTCAGGGATGATGTCTACTCAGGGGAACCTCCCCTAGTTTGCATCTCAACAGAGTCGCCTAAGCTATTTAAGCACATCTACAACACTTACTTTGTCCATGTGGCTGGAAAATCGCTGAAATGCTGCTAATTCTAGAGTTATACCAGGAGTTACTCCATTGTTATGGACATGTGCTATATAGAACATTAATTTACAATGGGCTCAATGTTCTGGGGAATGCCAATCAGCATCAGGTTGCCACTGCACTCCTATTTACTCACTTTGCACTGGACCTCCACATTTCTCACCCAGACTTTGGAACTGAGCCTCCTGAGAAACGTTGAATGTCCTGCTCCTGGAGAGCTTTCCCACTCCCCCGTTCTACAGCACTGTACTGTAGTCTGGTAAGTTTACATGTCCTGAAGTCATGGAGAAAAAGAAAGTGTGTGTGGTAAGTGGGTGATGGGGGTAAGGTGGCAGGTGGATGGGTGAGGGGGTAGGGTGGGTTGGGGAGGAGAACATAGTTGAGGGATTGGGGGTAATTGGGGCATGGTAGATAGTCAGGACATCAGGTGGTAGCAGGGGATTGGTTGGAGGGGGGGTATCAGGGGCAGTTGGAGGGTCAGGAGTTAATCGGGGGTCAGGGGGCAGTTGGTTAGTCGGGTGGGGGCTGTTGGAGGGTAGTTGGGTTATCAGGGTGATTGTTGGGTAATTGGGAAGAGTCAGGGGTCAGGGCTAGTCAGAGGGCAGCGAGGAGGCACTCGTTGAATAGTTTGGTGGGTAGTCAGGAGCGTAGTTGGGTGCTTGTGTGGTTGGGAGGTAGTTGGGTGGTTATTTTGATATTTTGAGAAAAATTGTACAATGTGTTTCTGAGTATAGGGGGAGGGAATGTGGTAGTCTGATGTGTAATACATCTTTAAAGCAAATGGGGTAATGGAAGATCACATGATCTTGGTATCCAATAGCAGAGCAGTGTAGGCTATCCTGTAGCCGGCACTCTTGAGTTAGAGTCTGAAGTGTGGTATCAGTGGGTCGGTGGGATAGTCGGGCTGGGGGTTACTCAGGGGGCAGGTGTAGTCGGGTAAGGGGATAATCAGACAGGTATATGGGGTGGAGGTAGTCAGGTCAGGGGTAGTGCGGTGTTGGGGTGTAGGTGGGTTAAGGTAAGTCAGTGGGGTGGTCAAGGGGGTAGGGGGCTGAGAGGAGCATTCCTACAATCAGCTAAGTACTTTCAAAAAATTCACCTTTTTGGTGGTGGCTTCCAAAGACCTTTGGTTGAGTGGATGTAAATGTGGTTACCCCCAATACAGAATTTGGGGTCTCAGATAGGTGTTCAGCCCTTATTTGGTTTTAGAAAGACTGTACCACCTGTTTCACCTGAACTGGAACGGAAATCAGTGGTAAGGTTGGAATTTTCTCCACGGTTTTCAACATTCCCTTGTAATATGCCTTTAAGAGATATCAGTATGATGTCACTGGAAGGGAAATGTGTCATGTGATCCAGTCTTAGTTTCACTTTTGCTTTCAGCAGAGCACACGCACACAGCTCTGATGCCTTCAAGCTTTATACCTACGTATAACTGTTCTCGTGTGCCTTGTCTTAATAAATGACCCCTTATGAGCAATTGGTACCTTGTGTCTTGTACAGTAACTAAGCCCAAGCTATTACATCATTCTAATAACATGACAGCTTCGTTTGAAGTAAATGGCAGAATGCAAATTGATGCTATGATGTGATGCTTACATTGTTGCAATGCTACAGGGCCTAATGGAGGGAAGACTTCCCCTCACCTTCATTAGAAAAATATGAATATGTCATTTGTATGGAAACCTTGCAGAGGTACAGGAGAAATTTGCATTCCCGCGCTGAGTTTCCCCATCATCCTTTGCTCCTGCAGTATGCCAAAAAACACAAGGGAATTCAGGGCTACCCATTGGTCAAAAACACTGTGGGCCTTCAGTTTCTGATTTCCTTCAATCTAAATAGGCAGACAAGTTAGGAGCTTGTTGGATCCTGTGTCCTGGTTTGTTAGGACTTAGGGTCCAGATTGAACACTTGTTTCGGGGTGACCAAGTTGGTACCATAGACAGGCAAGATCAGTTGATCATTCTTAGAAGAAACACATTCTGTTTATTTACAAAAGGAACTCAGCAGCTACATTTGTGTGCTCACAGCTCACAACTCTGTCCTTACACTTCAGACTCTAACTCAAGACTACCAGCTACAGAGATAGCCTACACTATTCTGCTATTGGATACCAAGATCATGTGATCTTCCATTACCACATTCGCCTTAAAGATGTATTACACATCAGACTACCACATTCCCTCCCTCTATACTCAGAAACACATTGTACAATTTTTCTCAAAATATCAAATTTTTCACTAAAATAAGTAATTTACAAAGTCAGTCTTTTTGGGGGTTCCTATGCATGTAGAATGTCTCAGCTCTACAGCATCTGATGTTTTATCTGGAACCTCCCTCACTGGAGCAGTCTGAGCATCTGGCTCTTCGGTAGGTACCCGCAAATCTGTTTCCTCGACTCTTTCAGGTACAGTCGGCCTTTCAGACACATCTGTACTCAGTTGAGTTCTTTCAACAGAAGACGTTGATTCAATCATGAACACTGGGGGAATCATTTCCGGATATTTTGTTTCTCTTATATGATCCACATGTCTCCCTATGACTCGTTCTTCCACTTTCACGTGGTAGGAAAGAGGTCCAGGTATTGCACTTATTTCACCAAACAACCACCTTGGTCCTTCTCTAAATTCTTCACACGTACCTTCTCTCCTACATTAAATGTCCTGTCACGGCTGTGACAGTCATGTCCAGTTTTCTGACTTCCTGACTTGTCTTCCATCTTCCCCCTCACATTTGGCATAATTAGGCTCAGTCTCGATTGGAGATGGTGCTTCATCAACAATTCTGCAGGTGTGACACCTGTTGTTGTATGAGGGGTGGTTCTATAATGGAAAACGAAACGTGCTAATTTAGTTGCAATAGAATCTCCAGCCAATTTCTTTATACCAGATTTGAATGTCTGAACCACATTCTCGGCCAGTCCATTTGAAGAAGGGTGGTGTAGTGAAGCTTTCACCAGAGTAATACCCTTGAGGCTAATAAATCGGTGAAACTCAGCACTTGTAAATATCATTCCACTGTCTGATACAACCACTTCTTGTTATCAGTTGATTGTGAAACTTTGATGTAGCAGCTTGTCTATTGTAGCAGAAGATGTCAACAACCTCACTGCATTTACATCCATCCATCTTGAGTGAGCATCAGCGATAAGTAGAAACATTGTTCCCATGAAAGGTCCCACATAGTCGATGTGTACTCACACCCATGGCCTTCCTGGCCACTCCCAGGGGTGTAATGGAGCTGTTGGGGGTAACTTTTGTACTTGCTGACACTGCATACAGCTTCTCGCTGAGTTTCTATTTCTCCATCCATCCCAGGAGACCACAGAAAGCTGTGTGCTATGGCCTTCATTCGGGAAATTCCGGGTTGTGCGCTGTGAAGTTCAGATAACAATGGCTTTCAACCTTTGGGAGGAACAATCACTTGTGTTCCCCACAGTAAGAAACCTTCCTGGCTGCTTTTTTCGTATCTTCTCTGGAAATTCAGTTTCATTTCATCAGGTTCTTGTTCTTGTGACCAACCGTGAAGAAATTATTCTCGACTTGTCCAATCTCTAATCTGTCTGGCACATATCGGTGATGAATCCAGGAAATTCAATAATGAAATGAATTCTTGTGGAATTGGAATGTCCTCATTGTTTACATGCATGGGCAAAGGACTGAGTGCATCAGCGTTTGCAATTTGACTTCCTGGTCTATGAATGAAGGTATACTTATATGCTGCCAAGATCAATGCCCATCTTTGTATTCTTGCTGAGGCTGTAGGTGGTATAGCGTTGTCTTTGCTGAACAATCCCAGCAAGGCCCTGTGGCCCAGTATGTTAGTAAAATGACCATGTACATACTGGTGAAATTTCTTAACACCAAAGATGATTTTCAGGCCTCCTTTTTCTATCTGTGAGTATCCCTTTTCTGCTGTATTGAGTGTTCTTGATACATCTCCCATAGGCTGTTCTGATTATCGTCCATTCAATGGGAGTCCATTGCTTCAACTCTATAGGCAGGCACCTCACATGTCAACACCAACTCTTTCTTTGGGTCAAAATGTGCTAGAAGGGTAGATGATTGCATCTTTGTGAAAACTTCTTCTGCAGTGTGTGCCAGGACCATTTCTGGCTTTTCTTGAGCAAGCAATACAGGGGTGCCAGGTCTGAAGACAAATTAGGCAAGAAACATCCATAGTAATTGATCATCTCCAAGAATGATTTGAGTTGGGTTGAGTTGAGCAGATGCCTCTCTAATAGCTTTCACTTTTTCGTCAACTGCATGTAAGCGTTGTGAACCTGCCTTCTGACTTAGGTAGGTTACCTCTTTCACTTGGAATATGCACTTTTCTTTTTTTAAACACATTCCCACCTGCGAAAAATGTTTCAAAACTTCTTCCAAGTTTACCAGATGCTCCTTTTTGGTGATTCCTGTCACCAAAGCATCATCTAAATAAACTACAACATGTGGCAGCCCCTATAGTAAACTTTCCAAGGCTCTTTGGAATATGGTGCCAGCTGAAGATACGCCAAAAGGTCAATAGGTGGATTGGTACAACCCTTTCTGTGTATTAATGGTTACAAAATTCCGGGAGGACTTCTCTAATTCCAATTGTTGATAAGCATTACTCATATCAAGCTTTGTGTAGGCAGTTCCACCTGCCAATTTAAGGTACAAGTCTTCAATTTTTTGGTATGGGGTGTCTATCCAACTTAGCCACTTTATTGACTGTTAATTTGTTGTCCCCACAAATTTGAATGCTTCAGTCAGGTTTGAGAACAGGTACAATTGGAACTGCCCACCCTGAAAACGGCACAGGTTGTATCACTCCCAGTTTTTCTAATCTGTCCAGTTCTGCATCTACCCTTTCCTGCATTGCATAAGGTACTGGTCTTGCCTTCATGAATCTGGGTGTTGCCTCTGGATCCACATGAATTTTTGCTTGTAGCCCTTCGATCTTTCCAGGTTTGACCTTAAAGACTGAGGCATATTTCTGTAGCAACTCTGATAGCCCATTAGTTCTCAGTTGGAAGATTTCAGCCCATTCCAATTTAATTTCTTTCAGACAGTTTCATCCAAGGAGACTAGGCCCCTCAACTACTCCCGCCATCAAGGGTAATTTTACTGTTTGACCTCTGAAGTTAACTGTGACTTTACTTATGCCCTTGACTTGTGTGTCTTCTCCCGTGTAAGTTTTCAATTTGGCATCTGTTTCTGCCAAATTTAGTTTACGTTCCCTCCGAATCAGGTATTTTAAAGAATGCTCACCTATTACCATAGTGGCTGCTCCTGTATCCACCTCCACTCTGATCGGTCTCTCAGTCACTCTCATGGTTACATAGATAGGTTCTGTTCTTCCTACCTTTAAATTGTACAAAACATAAATATCTGAATCTATTGCTTCAGGTTTTTCAGCACTGTAGATCACATTGGGTTTCTGTTCTTGTCTGAAAGCCTGCCTGATTCTATCTTTACAATGTCTCATGAGTTGTCTGTTTCGATGGCTGTCTGCCTCCACCTCTGTTATCATTATGTCGTGCCTTTGCTGCTAAGTTATCTCTTTTAATTTGTCTGCTAGCGGTGGCTGCTTCCTGCTCCTGAACAAAGCCTTGCGCTTTTGCACTCTTTTTTGGTTGAGGTCCCCCCCCACCCGGCGTGAGGGACGGCGCCAGTTTGCGTTCTCTTTTTGGCTTTCCAGCTCCGCACTGCACCTTCCGTAGCCGGAGTGAATTCCAATCCCTTCCGAAAATCCGAATTTGTTTCGGACAGCAATCTCTTCCAAACCACATCTCCATTTATACCGCACACCAAACGATCTCATACCAAAGTCGCAATGTTCTGTCAATTGTTCCGGGACGGGATTTTCCGCCGTCGTGATCTTCCGGTCCTGTGGACTCCTGGCTGGGCCACGGCCTCGCCCACGGTGGGTCCCACCCATGACAGGGGCCGGAAAATTCCGGCCTCAGACTTGCCATATAGCGAGCAAACTGTCTCCCCCACAGCTCTATCCCTGGACTTAAATTTGAACCATTGCATAATCACCAGGAGCTTTGGCTGTTGGGATTTGGCGTTGTATTCAACATCAAATGGCAAACCCTAGCCAACAAGGGGGCAAAAATGCAAGACTCTGCTGAGAAGCAGAAAACAACACACCCCACCCACCACCACCTTGCCCCCACCCCCCCCCACCCCCCACCCACCCCCACCTCGCCCCCACCCCCCCCACCCCTCCCCACCACCACCTCGCCCCGACCCCCCCCACCCCCCCCCACCACCACCGTAGCCGAAGAATAGGGAAATATAACTTAGCAGCAAAATCAAATAATAATTTCAATAGAAATGGAAACAAACAGTCTTTTAACGATTGGCAGTTTAAAAAAAGCGAATGTTTTTATTGTCACAGAAATGGACTCATAAGAAGACAGTGCAAGGAAAGATTCAAGCAGACTTTCAAACAAAAGAATAAAACCCAGTGAGATCTACAATGTAGAAGAGCCTAAAACAACAAATTCAGATATTTATTTTAAGGTAAAGGCAAAATACTGCGGATGCTGGAAATCTGAAACATAAGCAAAAAATGCTGGAAAAACTCAGCAGGTCTGACAGCATCTGCAGTGAGAAAGAAAGAGTTAATGTTTCGAAACCTTAACTCTGTCTCTCTCTCCACAGTCGTTGTCAAACCTGCTGAGTTTTTCCAGCATTTTTTGTTTTTGTTTCAGATATTTTCTCGTCGTTTATTCTGAAAGTTAGAAAGGCAGAACCAATATTTGTCACAGTGAAAGTAAATGGCAGACCTGTTAGAATGGAAATGGACACAGGAGCTTCCACTACAGTAATTGGGAAACATACCTTCAGATATCGGAATAATGGGGAACATTAATTAAGTTTAGAAGAATCTGCTGTCAAATTAAAAACATACACGGCTGAAGACATTCAGGTCAAAGGCATGAGCAGAGTGGAAGACAGTTATTGATGGTGATAGCAAGTGAGGGGCCAAGTCTCCTGGGGTGAAACTGGAGATTAAGTTAGAATGGGGTGAAATTTTCCAGTTGAGAGCAAGTGGGCTATCAGAGCCACTGTGAAAGTGCGCCACAGTCTTCAAGGGCAAACTTGGGAAAATCCAGAGGCTGCAGGCAAAAATTCATGTGGATCTGGAAGTAACTCCTCACTTCATGAAGGTGAGACTGCAAGAGAAAGCCGACACTAAACTGATCAGACTAGAGAAACTGGGCGTTATACAACCTGTGCTGTTCTCAGACTGGGCAGTGCCCATGGTCCCTGTCCTTAAGCCCGACTAAAGCGTCCGAATTTGTGGAGACTACAAATTGGTGTTTAATCAATTAGCTAAGATAGACTGGCATCCTGTTCCAAAAATCGAAGACCTGTAAGCCAAACTGGCATACACGCAGTTTGATATGAGTCATGCTTATGAACAACTAGAGTTGGATAATACCTCCCGAAAATTTGTAACAATTAATACCCACAAAGGGTTGTACCAATATACTCGATTGTCTTTCAGCAACTCATCAGTTTGCGCCATCTTCCAGAGAATAATGGAAAGTTTACTGCAGGGACTGCCCAATGTTGTAGTTTATTTAGACAACATTTTGATAACAGACTTCACTGAAAAAGAGCATTTGGCAAACTTAGAAGTCTTAAAATGTTTCTTGCAAGCTGGGGTGCATTTAAAACAAGATAGGTGCACATTCCAAGAGAGGAAGATAATGTATTTGGGTCACTGGGTAGATTCACAGGGCCTCCACCAGGTTGAGGAGAAAGTGAGAGCCATAAGAGAGGCACCTGCACCAAAGGACACCTCAGAGCTTAAATCATTCCTAGGAATGATCAACTATTATGGGCTGTTCTTATCCAATTTGTCTACAGTGCTGCCCCCCCCCCCCTGCATTCTCTACTCAAAAAGAACCAAAGTTGGTCTTGAGAGGCGCCCCAGAAAGAAGCTTTCATAAAGGTGAAGCAATTGTTGCTCTCGTCCAGTCTATCAGTGCATTATGGCCAGGTGAAAGAATTAGTACAAAAATAAAAACAAAAAACTGCGGATGCTGGAAATCCAAAACATAAACAGAATTACCTGGAAAAACTCAGCAGGTCTGGCAGCATCAGCGGAGAAGAAAAGAGTTGACGTTTCGAGTCCTCATGACCCTTCAACAGAACCAGGCGAATCCAAGGAGAGGGGTGAAATATAAGCTGGTTTAAGGTGGGGGGGGGGTGTGGTTGGGTGGGGGAGAGAAGTGGAGGGGGGGGTGTGGTTGTAGGGACAAGCAAGCAGTAATAGAAGCAGATCATCAAAAGATGTCACAGACAAAAGAACAAAAGAACACAGGTGTTGAAGTTGGTGATATTATCTAAACAAATGTGCTAATTAAGAATGGATGCTAGGGCACTCAAGGTATAGCTCTAGTGGGGGTGGGGGGGAATAAAATATTTAAAAATAATGGAAATAGGTGGGAAAAGAAAAATCTATATAAATTATTGGAAAAAACAAAAGGAAGGAAGATGAAACAGAAAAGGGTTGGGGATGGAGGAGGGAGTTCAAGACTTAAAGTTGTTGAATTCAATATTCAGTCTGGAAGGCTGTAAAGTGCCTAGTCGGAAGATGAGGTGTTGTTCCTCCAGTTTGCATTGGGCTTCACTGGAACAATGCAGCAAGCCAAGGACAGACATGTGGGCAAGAGAGCAGGGTGGAGTGTTGAAATGGCAAGCGACAGTGAGGTTTGGGTCATTCTTGCGGACAGACCGCAGGTGTTCTGCAAAGCGGTCGCCCAGTTTACGTTTGGTCTCTCCAATGTAGAGGAGACCACATTGGGAGCAAGGAATGCAGTAGACTAAGTTGGGGGAAATGCAAATGAAATGCTGCTTCACTTGAAAGGAGTGTTTGGGCCCTTGGATGGTAAGGAGAGAGGAAGTGAAGGGGCAGGTGTTACATCTTTTGTGTGGGCATGGGGAGGTGCCATAGGTGGGGGTTGAGGAGTAGGGGGTGATGGAGGAGTGGACCAGGGTGTCCCGGAGGGAACGATCCCAAACCTCCCTGTCACTTGCCATTTTAACACTCCACCCTGCTCTCTTGCCCACATGTCTGTCCTTGGCTTGCTGCATTGTTCCAGTGAAGCCCAACGCAAACTGGAGGAACAGCACCTCATCTTCCGACTAGGCACTTTACAGCCTTCCGGACTGAATATTGAATTCGACAACTTTAGATCTTGACCTCCCTCCTCCATCCCCACCCCCTTTCTGTTTCGTCCCCCTTCCTTTTATTTTTTTCCAATAATTTATATAAATTTTTCTTTTCCCACCTATTTCCATTATTTTTAAATCTTCTATTCTTCCCCCACCCCCACTAGAGCTATACCTTGAGTGCTCTACCATCCATTCATAATTAGCACATTCGTTTAGATAATATCACCAACTTCAACACCTCTGTGTTCTTTTGTTCTTTTGTCTGTGACATCTTTTAATTATCTTCTCCTATCACTGCTTGCTTGTCCCTACAACCACACCACCCCCTTCCACTTCTCTCCCCCCCCCCTCCTCCACCCACCTTAAACCAGCTTATATTTCACCCCTCTCCTTGGATTCACCTAATTCTGTTGAAGGGTCATGAGGACTCGAAACGTCAACTCTTTTCTTCTCCGCCGATGCTGCCAGACCTTCTGAGTTTTTCCAGGTAATTCTGTTTTTGTTGTGAAAAGAATTAGTACTGACATGTGACACATCTCCCTATGGAGTGGGAGCAGTGCTCTTTCATCAGATGGACAACGGCACAGAAGGAACAATAGGTTACCTACCAAGAACGCTCACCACTGCGGAAAAAGGATACACACAGATAGAAAAAGGCCTCTTTTGGTGTCAAGAAATTTCACCAGTATGTACACGGCCGCCATTTTACAATCATTTCAGGTCACAAGTCACTGCTAAGATTGTTTAGTGAGGACAAGGTTATACCACCCATAGCCTCGGCAAGAATACAACAGTGGACTTTAATTCTGGCAGCTTACAAATACACTTTCATACATAGGCCTCGCAATCAAATCACTAATGCCGATGCCCTCAGTCGTTTGCCTTTACAAGAAAATGATGAGCATGTCCCATTTCCACAGGAACCTGTTTTACTGTTAAATTTCTTAGTTTTTTCGCTAGTGTACGCTCGACAGATCAGTGATTGGACAAGTCGGGAACCAGTCCTATTTCAAGTGCGAAAACAAGTGCTTCATGGTTGGTAATAAGATCCTATATCTGATGAAATGAAACCATACTTCATAAGAAGCCATGATGGCATCTTATTGTGGGGAGCATGAGTGATAGTTCCTCCAAAGGGAAGGGAGCCACTTTTATTTGAACTAGACAGTGCCCATCCAGGAATTCTCCAAATGAAAACTATAGCAGACAGCTACCTACAGTGGCCTGAGATGGTTTGCAAAATAGAAAATTTAGTGAAGTATCGTGTGCAGTGTCAGCAACTGCAAAAGTTGCCATTAACAACTCCATTACGTCCTTGGTGACCCTGGTTGTGTTTGCACATTGACTATGTTGGATCTTTCCTGGGAACAATGTTTCTGCTCATTGTCAATCCCCATTCAAAATGGTTGGTTGTATATGAGGTGAAGTCACCAATGTCGGGCACTACAATTTAGAAACTACGTCAAAGTTTTGCCATTCATGAACTACCAGGAGTAATCGTTTCTGATAACAGCACGGCATTTACGAGTGCTGAGTTTCAGTGGTATCACTGGTAAACACTTCCCCATACCACCCTTCTTCAAACGGACTGGCCAAAAGGGAGGTCCAAAAGTTCAAGACAGGCATGAAAAAGCTAACTTGTGATTCTTTAACAACTAAGCTAGCATGTTGTCTTTTCCATTATAGGACCACCCTTCGTGCAATAACAGGTGTCACAACTGCGGAGCTATTGATTAAACACCATCTCAGGCTGAGATTGAGCTGAATAATGCTGAGCTTAGAGGGGAAGGTGGAAAGGAGTCTGGGAAGCCAGAAAACTAGACATGACTGACATAGTCGTGAGAAGAAATTCACCGTGGGAGAGACGGTATATGTGAAGATCTTCAGAGAAGGGTCAAAGTGGTTACCGGATGAAATAAGTATAGTGACTGAGCCGCTACCTTACCATGGGGAGGTGGAAGGCCAGGTCATACTGAAACATGTAGATCATTTAAGGAAGAGAGAAACAATCACCCACAAACATTCCACCAGTGATCATGACCAGATCAGTATTTCCTGTTGAGGTTACTTAACCCAGGACTGACATGTCTGATGTTCCTGTAAGAGTTGAGGATACAGAAATGCAAGTGCCCACCGAAGCACCTGATGTTGATGCAACTCCACAAAAGGAGGTTCCTGACAGAGAATCTGAAGTTATGGAGCTGCGACATTCCACACAGACAAGGAAACCACCTGAAAGACTGAACTTGTAAATTACTTACCAGTGTAAATATTTTGTTGTCTTGAGAAATTTTTACTTGTAAATATAATATGTATATCTGATTTAAAGGGGGAGGGATGTAGCAAATATGGTTTTATTTAGTGTGTAATATAGCTTTAATAATAATGCTTGTTAAGGAAGATAACATGATCTGTAGTAGCCAATAGGAGAGTAGCATGGGCTACCTCAGTAGGCAGTGTGGGAGTTTAAAACACGCATGTAATTGTTGCTGAGTAAATTGTAAATAAACTTAATATTTCCACTTAAGAAGTATCTGCAGTTCAACTCTTTTAGTAATAGTACAACTCGGCCACCCTCCAAAACTCCTGTTTTGCTTTCTGTGATTTAATTGAAAATCTGAGGAGCACTGATTTAATCAAACCACCACAAAATGTAATTTCTCAACCTGGGAGGCAACACAGAGAATACATGAAAAATGAATTTGATATTCAAAGGAATTACAGCCTTCATCGCAAAATATTCCACAGTAATGTATTTTAATTTTATTAATGTCTGCCATTTTGATGAATCCAGCCGACAGCCATAGGGATTGAGAAGCATCATTTTAATTTTAAATGGCCTCATTGGTTCTGCAAGACTATTTTAATCTAATCACGCTGATCCAAGTGGGCCATTGTTTCCTGCATATTCATGAAGCAAAGGCTGCTAAATATTTTAATGAAGAAAATGTAATCCACCAGGTGAAATAAACATTTAGTTAAAAGTCTGATGCATTCAGATATATTTTAGTCTGGGGATGCTTTGTCTGTTTAAGTTGCTGTGTGTTTAAATTTATGCCAATCAGACCATTCTCAAAAACATATTAATTTTATCTATGATTGAGTCCGGGATTTTAGTAATGAGCTTATTGCTTTACTGGATCCACTTAAATATGTAATTACACAACCCTATTACTGCATTCACTTTGAAAAACTACTTCATAATTAACATATATCATGTAATACATCTGTTCTTACCTCAGTGGAGATAATGTTATTGAGCTTCTAATTAAATGAAAACTTTGGTAGAAAAATAATACTGATTTTTTATTCCTCCTAGTTATTTATTACCATCATTTTACTTGCAAACTTTGTAACTTGGTATTTTAATAAACAAAACAGCAATATTGCACGATGCATTTGATATGCACCAAAACGGCGACATAATCTTCAATGAAGGTTTCTGTTGTTCCTCGCTGTTCCTGCTATCACCGGTTTGTCGAGTGAAGATTGCCAGCGGAAGGGAAACCTGCTGGTGGGGAGACACAAGGTGTGTTAGCAATTGCTGGATGAAAACTGCTCGGTCGTGGTGAAGAGGGCAAGCTGAAATGAGCTGAAGATTATTGGAAGAAATGAGTTGGAGTCACTAGCAAGGGTCAGCTGACATTTGTCACAACAACAGCAACAGCAATTAAAAACAGAAAATACTCAAAATTTAAAATCAAAATTAAATTTAAAATTAAAATTGCTAAATTTGCTGAGGGCACAAAGAGAGGTAGGAAAGTAAATCGTGAAGAGGATCTATGGAGGTTACAAAGTGACATAGCTAGGTTAAGATAGGTTAAGTGAGTGGGTAAAGATCTGGCAAATGGAGTATAGTATGGGCAAATATGAAATTGTTCATTTTGGCAAGAAGAATAAAAAAGGAGCTTATTTTCCAAACAGTGAGGGTTTTCAGAGCTCTGAGATTCAGAGGGATCTGGGTGTCCTAGTGCATGAATGACGAAAGGTTAGTATGCAGGTACGGCAGGCTATTAGAAAAGCTAATAGAATGTTACCATTTATTGTGAGGGAAATTGATTACAAAAGTAGGGAGGTTATACAGGGCACTGATGAAACCACATTTGGAGTATTGCATACAATACTTGTCTCCTTATTTAAAGAAAGATGCATTAGAAGCAGCTCAGAGAAAGTTTACGAGCCTAATACTAGGAATGGGCTGGTTGTCTTATGAGGAAAGGCTGGACAGGTTAGGCTTGTATCCATTGGAATTTAAAAGATTAAGAGGCGACTTAATTGAAACCTTTAAGATCCTGAAGGGTCTTGACAGGGTGGCTGTGGAGAGGATGTTTCCACTTGTGAGAGAATCTAGAACTTGGGGTCATTGTTTAAAAATAAGTCATTGCTCATTTAAGGCAGAGATGAGGAGAAATTTTTTTTCTCTCAGAGTGTGACGAGTCTTTGAAACTCTCCTCTTGAGAAGGCAGTGGAAGCAGACAGAGTCTGAATATTTTTAAGGTGGAGTTAGATAGATTCTTGATTATCAAGGGGGTGAAAGTTTATTGGGGGGTAGGCAGGAATGTGAGGTTGAGGCTACATTCAGATCTTACTGAATGGCAGTGCAGGCTTGAGGGGCCGAGTGGCCTACTCTTGCTTCTAGTTCTATGTATGTCTGCTCGTATGGAGTTAATGGGCTTAATCTTCCCACCTTAGGCTTTTTTTCTTCTTGATGGTGCGACCATTTTCAAGTCACCAACCTGATCACGACTGTAACAGGACTGCCGATCTATTTTTCCAACTAGGGGGGCAACTCTGGGATCGCAGCCCAATCAGGGTCAGCGGGTGGGTTGAGGAGGCAGGAGGACAATTCAGTGCATGTGACTACAAGGGTGACCAGCAGCCTTCACTGAGGTGAATGGGGTGAGAGAGCGCAGGACTAAACGGAGGAAACAACAGCCATTTTTCCTCCACCAGCACTGTCTGTTACTTCAATCTGCAGGAAATAATCATGAAACTGTAAGAAAACCAAAAATAGCTGGAAAAACTCAGCAGGTCTGACAGCATCTTCGGAGAGGAACTCAGTTAACGTTTCAAGTCTGTATGACTCTTCAACAGAACTAAGGAAAAATAGGAATGAGATGAAATATCCTGTCGGAGAGGAGAGCAGTACTTCTTCAAGGTAGGCTTTCCTGGAAGAGAAGTGGCAGACAATTAAACACTAAGATAAAAAAAAGTACTGCGGATGCTGGAAATCTGAAACAAAAACAAAAATAGCAGGGAAAAACTCAGCAGGTCTGACAGCATCTGCGGAGAGGAACACAGTTAACGTCTCAAGTCCGTATGAATCTTCATCAGAACTAAGGAAAAATAGGAATGAGATGAAATATCCTGTTGGAGAGGAGAGCAGAAGCCTCCGCCTGCAAGTGATGCCAGGTTTGCCAAATTTGAACCTTTAATGAGCTGATTGCATTTAATTTTCATGACATTCCCCCAAACAATCACCTCCTCTGAGTTGAAAAGCTGCAGACACAGCAGGGGAGGTCCCTGTGCGCTGCTGGTAAAATTCCACTGCCCTCAGGAAATGCCTGAGAACGGCTTCATTAGCAATCTTAACTGGCTTCCCACCATTGCCAGTTAGTTTGTAGTAACACAGAAGCCACCTCCAAGAAAAGCGGGAGAGGGCAGGAACGTGTGGAATTCCTGTCTGACATTTTCTCTAATCTTTCTCACCTCCTCAAACCCTCCGCCCACCCCACCTCCAAACCCACCTCCCAGGGACTCGTCAATTCAGGGCAATGATCTGAAACATTGGGAAGGATTCTGTGTTTTGAGTCAGGGTCAAATGGGGGTTCTGACCCCACACCATGTCAGAAGCAGCCACCAAGCAGTGAATTTATTTTGATTGTCCAATGAATGAATTAGTGGCCAGAGAGTGCACTCACTGTCCAATGGACGGTGGCTGCGGTCTCAAAGCTAGGGGGTCGAGGAGGAGCTGCAGCCTGCCTTACAGGGGAGGGAGAGGGAGAATACCTCAATCTTGAATTGCCCTCTCAGTAACTTTAACAAATTTGGATTTAAGAAAATAACTGCAGCTGCCAGACCACCATTGTGGAGGGGAATCCCCACAGAGTGGTCTGTGGCCACAGTAGTGGTCATGAAATCAAGAAACACTGCCCACCATCGCCACCCCCACTCCATTTGCCACCAGGAGGCCAACTCCAGGGAGCTGACCTGTTTCCTGATGCTGAGGGAAAATTCCAGTTGGCCTCGGATAATTGGCATTTAACTCACCTCAACTGGCTACTTGCCGCTCATGGGCAAATTGCCCATGTACCCTCAATCCTGCCTCCAGGAAAATGAAAAAGCAAAAACAGAATTACCTGGAAAAACTCAGCAGGTCTGGCAGCATTGGCGGAGAAGAAACGAGTTGATGTTTCGAGTCCTCATGACCCTTCGACAGAACTTGAGTTCGAGTCCAAGAAAGAGTTGAAATATAAGCTGGTTTAAGGTGTGTGGGGGGGTGGAGAGAGAGAGAGAGAAGTGGAGTGGGGGTGTGGTTGTAGGGACAAACAAGCCGTGATAGAAGCAGATCATCAAAAGATGTCAACAACAATAGTACAAAAGAACACATAGGTGTTAAAGTTGGTGATATTATCTAAACGAATGTGCTAATTAAGAATGGATGGTAGGGCACTCAAGGTATAGCTCTAGTGGGGGTGGGGAGAGCATAACAGATTTTAAAATATTTAAAAATAATGAAAATAGGTGGGAAAAGAAAAATCTATATAATTTATTGGGGAAAAAAAGGAAGGGGGAAACAGAAAGGGGGTGGGGATGGGGAAGGGAGCTCAAGACCTCAAGTTGTTGAATTCAATATTCAGTCCGGAAGGCTGTAAAGTACCTAGTCGGAAGATGAGGTGTTGTTTCTCCAGTTTGCGTTGGGCTTCACTGGAACAATGCAGCAAGCCAAGGACAGACATGTGGGCAAGAGAGCAGGGTGGAGTGTTAAAATGGCAAGCGACAGGGAGGTTTGGGTCATTCTTGCGGACAGACCGCAGGTGTTCTGCAAAGCGATCGCGCAGTTTAAGTTTGGTCTCTCCAATGTAGAGGAGACCACATTGGGAGCAATGAATGCAGTAGACTAAGTTAGAGGAAATGCAAGTGAAATGCTGCTTCACTTGAAAGGAGTGTTTGGGCCCTTGGACGGTGAGGAGAGAGGAAGTGAAGGGGCAGGTGTTGCATCTTTTGCGTGGGCATGGGGTGGTGCCATAGGAGGGGGTTGAGGAGTAGGGGGTGATGAAGGAGTGGACCAGGGTGTCCCAGAGGGAGCGATCCCTATGGAATTCCGATAGAGGGGCTGTAGGGAAGATGTGTTTGGTGGTGGCATCATGCTGGAGTTGGCGGAAATGGCGGAGGATGATCCTTTGAATGCGGAGGCTGGTGGGGTGATAAGTGAGGACAAGGGGGACCCTATCATGTTTCTGGGAGGGAGGAGAAGGCGTGAGGGCGGATGAGCGAGAGATGGGCCGGACACGGTTGAGGGCCCTGTCAACGACCGTGGGTGGAAAACCTTGGTTAAGGAAGAAGGAGGACTTGTCAGAGGAACTGTTTTTGAAGGTAGCGTCATCGGAACAGATGCGACGGAGGCGAAGGAACTGAGAGAATGGGATGGAGTCCTTACAGGAAGCGGGGTGTGAGGAGCTGTAGTCGAGGTAACTGTGGGTGTCGGTGGGTTTGTAATGGATATTGGTGGACAGTCTATCACCAGAGATTGAGACAGAGAGGTCAAGGAAGGGAAGGAAGTGTCAGAGATGGACCATGTGAAAATGATGGAGGGGTGGAGATTGGAAGCAAAATTAATAAATTTTTCCAAGTCCCGACGAGAGCATGAAGCAGCACCGAAGTAATCATCGATGTACCGGAGAAAGAGTTGTGGGAGGGGGCCGGAGTAGGACTGGAACAAGGAATGTTCCACATACCCCAGAAAGAGACAGGCATAACTGGGGCCCATGCGGGTACCCATGGCCACACCTTTTATTTGGAGGAAGTGAGAGGAGTTGAAGGCGAAATTGTTCAGCGTGAGAACAAGTTCAGCCAGACGGAGGAGAGTAGTGGTGGATTGGGATTGTTTGGGCCTCTGTTCGAGGAAGAAGCTAAGGGCCCTCAGACCATCCTTGTGGGGGATGGAGGTGTCGAGGGATTGGACGACCATGGTTTAGGGGAAGCGGTTGGGGCCAGGGAACTGGAAATTGTTGATGTGACGTAAGGTGTCAGAGGAATCACGGATGTAGGTGAGAAGGGACTGGACAAAGGGAGAGAGAAGGGAGTCAAGATAACGAAAAATGAGTTCTGTGGGGCAGGATCAAGCTGAGACGATCGGTCTACCGGGGCAGTTCTGTTTGTGGATTTTGGGTAGGAGATAGAAGCGGGCCGTCTGAGGTTGGGCGACTATCAGGTTGGAAGCTGTGGGAGGAAGCTCCCCAGAGGAGATGAGGTCAATGACAGTCCTGGAAACAATGGCTTGATGTTCAGTGGTGGGGTCATGGTCCAGGGAGACGTAGGAGGAAGTGTCTGCGAGTTGACGCTCAGCCTCCGCGAGGTAGAGGTCAGTGCGCTAGACAACAACAGCACCACCCTTGTCAGTGGGTTTGATGACAATGTCAGGGTTGGACCTGAGAGAATGGAGTGCAGTAAGTTCAGAGAGAGAGAGATTAGAATGGGTGAAAGGAGCAGAGAAATTGAGACAACTAATGTCGCGCCGACAGTTCTCAATGAAAAGATCAAGAGAAGGTAAGAATCCAGAGCAAGGGGTCCAGGTGGAGGGAGAATATTGGAGATGGGTAAAAAGATCCGTTGAACTGAGAGAGGACTCCTGCCCAAAGAAGTGAGCCCGGAGACGAAGACGGCGGAAGAAGAGTTCAGCATCATGCCGAGCCCGAAATTCATTAAGGTGAGGGCGTAAGGGTATGAAACTAATTCCTTTGCTGAGCACTGAACGTTCAGCATCGGAGAGGGGAAGGTCAGGGGCTATAGTGAATACACGGCTGGGGTTGGGACTGGAAGATGGGGTGGGGACGGAGGGACGGGCAGGGGTGGAGGGTCCTAGATGGGTGTTGGTGTCGATGAGTTGTTGGAGCATGCGTTCCTGAGCACATGAGAGAAAGAGAAAAAGTTTCTTGTTGAGGCGTCGGATGAGCCGAAGAATAAAATGAAACTGGGGGCACGCGCAGCTTTGAAAAAGGGTACGGCGGTGCTGCTGGAGGGAGAGGTCGAGTGTGTTCATATGGCGGCGCATGGCACTGAGTGTGGATTTCAGAATGTGACGGGAACAGCAGTCCGAGAAACGTTTTATGTCCCGGAGATACCTGTAATCCTGGGTGGGTTCGAAACATGAGGGGTGGAATTTCAGTTGAAATCCAAGTGGGGTAAGTCAGAGACGGAGACAGTCACTGAGAAAGAAGATATGGCTGTGAAAGCGGGTTTTAGTAAACACCTTGTCAAACACTAGGAGGGAAATGGAAAGCAATGAAGGTGAGCAAGGCAAAAGAGAGGTACGGAAATCATGTCGTAGAAAAGAACAGAACTTCTTCAAGGAGGTAGGCATTTCTTGAAGAGCAGTGGCAGTCAATTAAACACAGAGATAAAAACAATAAACTGCAGATGCTGGAAATCCAAAGCAAAAACAGAATTACCTGGAAAAACTCAGCAGGTCTGGCAGCATCGGCGGAGAAGAAAAGAGTTGACGTTTCGAGTCCTCATGACCCTTCGACAGAACTTGAGTTCGAGTCCAAGAAAGAGTTGAAATATAAGCTGGTTTAAGGTGTGTGTGGGGTGGGGGGGGAGAGAGAGAGAGAGAGAGAAGTGGAGGGGGTTGGTGTGGTTGTAGCGACAAACAAGCAGTGATAGAAGCAGATCATCAAAAGATGTCAACGACAATAGAACAAAAGAACACATAGGTGTTAAAGTTGGTGATATTATCTAAACGAATGTGCTAATTAAGAATGGATGGTAGGGCACTCAAGGTATAGGTCTAGTGGGGGTGGGGAGAGCATAAAAGATTTTAAAATATTTAAAAATAATGAAAATAGGTGGGAAAAGAAAAATCTATATAATTTATTGGGGAAAAAAGGAAGGGGGAAACAGAAAGGGGGTGGGGATGGGGGAGGGAGCTCAAGACCTCAAGTTGTTGAATTCAATATTCAGTCCGGAAGGCTGTAAAGTACCTAGTCGGAAGATGAGGTGTTGTTCCTCCAGTTTGCATTGGGCTTCACTGGAACAATGCAGCAAGCCAAGGACAGACATGTGGGCAAGAGAGCAGGGTAGAGTGTTAAAATGGCAAGCGACAGGGAGGTTTGGGTCATTCTTGCGGACAGACCGCAGGTGTTCTGCAAAGCGGTCGCCCAGTTTACGTTTGGTCTCTCCAATGTAGAGGAGACTGCATTGGGAGCAACAAATGAAGTAGACTAAGTTGGGGGAAATGCAAGTGAAATGCTGCTTCATTTGAAAGGAGTGAATGACCTGACGCAGGATAGTGCTGGCAAACTATCCCACTGGCCGTGAGGTGATATTATGCACCTATCCTCCTCCATTCTCCTCCCCATATTGGGACGAAAACTCTGCCCATTAACTGTATCGCTTGGCACAAATGCTGCCAGGGTTTTGTGAGTGTTTCCAGCATTTTCTGTTTTTCTTTCTGATTTCCGGTCTCTGTACATCTTGCTCCTGAATAACAATAGCAGCATTCCTAAGGAGCCTTCAAACATCGTAAAAGTCTGAAGGTGCTTCAGAGGAGCATTACACAGCTAAACCAAATTGTGCTGAGACTGACACAGGCCACTGAGGATTGTAAAGATTGACATAGCAGGATATCAATGCAGAATGTCTCCTATTTCAGTTTTCAAAGCGAAATTTCAGAAATGTCTATGTAACTAAGTGAATTGATATTGACAAGCAGTTAAAAAGCCCTTTCCACTTGTTTAAGTTTCAGTTTTTGGGAGGAGATCAGACTGAGTTGAGGACAGTATATACGATTGCTCTTTTGGAAAAATATTCGATTTCCTCACCAGTTCACACATTTCAGGATTGAAAATCCACCGACCCTCCAGGACAATCCACCGACCCTCCAGGACAATCCACCGATCCTCCAGGATAATCCACCGACCCTACAGGACAATCCACCGACCCTCTAGGACAATCCACCGACCCTCCAGGATAATCCACCGACCCTCCAGGATAATCCACCGACCCTCCAGGACAATCCACCGACCCTCCAGGATAATCCACCGACCCTCCAGGATAATCCACCGACCCTCCAGGACAATCCACCCACCCTCCAGGACAATCCACCGACCCTCCAGGATAATCCACCGACCCTCCAGGACAATCCACCGACCCTCCAGGACAATCCACCGACCCTCCAGGATAATCCACCGACCCTCCAGGACAATCCACCGACCCTCCAGGACAATCCACCGACCCTCCAGGATAATCCACCGACCCTCCAGGATAATCCCATCTCTGGCAGGAGCGCATGAAAAATTAGACTGGAACACAAGGCTTTTTACTGCCTGTTAAATGCCAAAGGCATCGGATGTGGCAAAACCAGAAATAGTGGCCAACAAGAAAAAAAAGCCCCTTGTCTCAATTTAGCAGCTGAACAGGACATGATTGGTGGCTGTTTCGTCCAATGAAATCAGGCTTCCCAGTCTGTGAGCTGACAAATGTTTTTACATAGCCTGAAGGAAGCAAATGGGATCATTAATAATTTCCATATGGTGTTATCACCAAATTAAGATGGGGTGAAGTTTCTCCCCTCTTTGCCCAGGTTCCTTCAGTTAGCAAGCAAAGAGGTAGTTTTATTGCTAAAACTTACTCATGCAAAGGTGCAGAAATTATTAACCAGAGGTTTAAAATGTACAATTATGTTGAGCTACCCACTAATGCAAAAGCAACACAGAACAATCACCCCCACTCCAAGCATGCAAAAAAGAAACAAAACACTGAAGAGTGTCTGATCTTAAACCTTGGCCAAGTAAAACGTAAAGTCAGGTAAAAAAAAAAAAGTCACTGATTATCTGGCTGCTTGTTCACAGTTGAAGGGTCACTTTCCATAGTAGCTGCTGGTTCTTGGGTTTCTCAATAGAGCAGCTGTGATTCTCTTTTTCCCTGGAGACAGTATTGTTGATTCAAAATTCTCCTTTAAGAACTCTCAGTTTGCAGCAATGAGGTCTTCTGGTGGGCTTTCAAATCACAAACAGTTCAACTTTGATGAGAGAGGTTTCAGAGAAAGAGGGAGGTGGAGTAAGGTTGTTGCGCCTGTGGCAGACTCTCAAACTGTTTGTTCAAAAAGCCAATATATTTCACACACAAGAGATGAGACACATGACGTCTCTTTGGATTCAATCTGGGCTTATCTTAGCTACTGGGTGGAATCGTCCCAGATTTGCAATAAGTATGGCAATGGGCAGGTAAAATTATGTGTCATGCACCAGACGCAATGCTGGCTTTTCACACTGTATCATCCCAAACCCACCGCATTAATTATGCATTCCTGGGAAACACGTCGCTTCCATAGTGTGTGGGCTCTCATTCGCCAGCCACACCATCACCTCGCCACTTCATCATGCCAGATGCCATATTTAAAGTGCAGCCACACGTACACCTCTCATCGCTTCCAGTCCACAACTGCTGCACAGAAGACGTGGTCCCGAACGGCAAGATGACTGTAGCCCCCAGGTTCAATGACACGTCCCTTGAGTGCCTTTTGGATGCAATGGAGGCTCACCGTGGTGTCCTATACCCCAGGTCTGGCTGCAGGATGGGCAGTTGCATCACCAATCCAGCATGGGAAGTGGTGGCAGCAGTGGTCAGTGCCAATGCCCTGCAAAAGAAGGCAGCCACTCAGTGCCACAACAGGATGAATGGTCTCATTGATTCCGCCAGGGTCTCTCACTCTTCTCATCATTCACAACTCACACACTCACAAACCCATCACAGGGATCTCACACCTCAAGGGACAACACCACTAACTCTCACACACACCCTCACATCCCCATCAGGCTCATACCCTCTCGAGTTTGCATCCTTATCCTGTCCATGTCTCCGCTCACCACACAAACATTCCGCACTGTGCCATGTGTCCTGCTCACACTCTCTCCATCTGTTTTCATGCAGGAGAAGCTGGCTCACATCAGCAGGCAGAGGCCCCAGACTTGGGCTGGGGGGGAGGGTGGGGGAGAGTGGCCCACATTAGGCCCCTCACTCACTCTGAGGAGCGACCATCGTGCTGACTGGCGAGGACATGAACTGTGCTGTGGTGACAGTGATGTCAGCAGCCAAAACCCACGGGAAGACTCTGTACCACATCATCCCCCTCTCAACACATCTGTGAGTGCTCGCTCTCTCCTACATTTGACTCTGCTGCCATGCACTACTTGATTTTACTTTGGTTCACAGGGAGCTCTGTCCAGCGACCGACACCCTCAGCCAGCCAGTCCCTCAGCTCCATCCACATCTTCACCTACAACCAAGAGGGAACCTCCTCCATTGAAGAGCTGGAAATAAGCAGCTTTTAAGCTCTGTCACAGTGCCTACCCACACCCTCCACCAGTGCAGAGACACACACACCTCGGTGGGACCTTTCTTTTATTCATTAATTCATGGGATGTGGGCTTCGCTGGCTGGGCCAACATTTATTGCCCAACCCTAATTGCCCTTGAGAAGGTGGTGGTGAGCTGCCTTCTTGAACCGCTGCAGTTCCTGTGGTGTAGGTACACCCACAGTGCTGTTAGGGAGGGAGTTCCAGGGTTTTGACTCAGCAGCAGTGAAGGAACGGCGATATATTTCCAAATGAGGATGGTGAGTGTATTGAAGGGGAACTTGCAGGTGGTGGAGTTCCCATTCTGCTGCCCTTGTCCTCCTAGATGCTAGTGGTCATGGGTTTGGAAGGTGCTGTCTAAGAAGCCTTGGTGAATTCCTGCAGTGCATCTTATAGATGGCACACACTACTGCTACTGTGCGTTGGTGGTGGAGGGAATGAATGTTTGTGGGCTGCTTTGTCCTGGAAGGTGTCAAGTTCCTTGAGTGTTGTGGGAGCTGCACACATCCTGCACCTCCCCCCACCGGAACATCATGCTTGCTTAATCCTTCCCCCTTCCTGACTCCTCTTACCTCTTCCATCACCCTTAGTCCTTCCTGCCTCCTGACTCTTTTCTCCAGCCTCATTCCCTCCCCTCTCCACACTCCTTCCCCACTCTGAACTCCTTCCCTTACCCCTTCCACCCCTCCTTGCACCTACTACCCCAGTTGCTGTCTTCTGCTCTGTTACCCCTCCTCCCCCATACTCCCTTCCCCCGCCCTACCTCCCCTTGCCTGATACCTTCATTCCCCCCTCAACCTCACCCCATCCCGATGCCTTCATTCCCTCCCTCACAACCTCACCCCATCCTGGCACGTCTTCCTCTCAAACCCTCAACATTAACTTTTCAGCTTCCACAAGCTGCTTCACAGCAGAGTTTTGTCCATGAGAATCCACCCAGCATACCATGGACACTCCTCCAGGATCTCATTGCTGTGGGGCTCCAGCATCTTCTGCCTCTCAGATGTCCACGATGTGAGCAAGGCCCTGACGGTAAGTCCCGACTTCTGCATGTCACACTTGTTGAGATGTGTTCTGCACCGACCTGCAATCAAGTCAATGTGGGCAGACGATCCAGCGGGGGAGGGGGATGATTCTGCTGGGCTGGGCTAAAAACGGTATGTTGATGTATTACAACGAGATTCCCAATGTCCGTTGGTAGGAAATGCGGCCACCATCGATGGGTGGGAGGGGACGATCGCAAACTGGTTTCATGACGTGGTGAAACTGATTTTTGGCCTTCTCGCCATATTGTCTGCTCATGCTGCCGATCACGCCCAACACCAACGGACATGGATGGCTCTGCCCGTGGTCTCTGAGAGCGTCGTAGCCTCTGTATCCATAAAGCAGCTTGGGTCCTTCAGAAGCACAACATAGCAGCTGCTGTCAGTCAATGTAATTTGCTGGGCAAAGGTGTTTGTTTAAAAGATTCTGATGGTCACATCCCAGAAGATGCATCTCAGAAGACCCAACCTACTAACTGCATGGGAATCACCCAGGAAGTTTCAACTTCCATTGAGCAATTATCCCGCACCTGGAACCCTCCGAAACTCTGAGTTAGAGCCGGAGACTTTGGATGGTTCTGACTCACCTACTAGAATAGTTACCCAGGAAAGGTTAAAAGGATTAAAACCAGTTCTAACTTCTGGATAACTAGAGTCCTGACTGGTGGGACATTGGTCAAGCCAATTCTTTGTTCTGGATGGTGTTGAGCTTCTTGAGTGGAAGGAAGTAGAGGGTCTGCCATTACACACCTGACTCATGACTTGTATGTAGTGTGGAGCCTTTGGGGAGAGAGGAGGTGAGCTACCCACCATAGATGACCCAGCCCCTGATCTACTCCAGTCGCCATGGCATTTACATTGGGATACAATTGAGTTTCTGCTTAGTGGTGACCCTCACTGGTGGGGGATTTGGTGATGGCGATGCCATTGGATATTGTGGGTGCTGATCATTCCTGGCATTTTGACTGTGTACTCAGGTAGCAGCATGACTTCTCAAGGTTGGCTGACTCCTAAAGTTGTGTTCGCACTGGTCTGAGGTCTTGACCTCTATTCCAGTCAATTAAGGTCCTCCTACCTGTAGAAGTTAGCTTCACATCAGCAGCACCACTGCAGTGCTGAGCAACAAAGAAACCTGGCATATTCGTGAGAATTGTTTGACCCTGTGAAAAAGGTTACTCACTGCTTCTGCAATCTTTTTCATCCAGTAATCTAATCAAATAATTATTTTTCTTCCACTTTCTTTGCACTTTTAACCACTGTAAGTAGGTCAATCAGGAAGAAAGTTTCCTGGAGCTTAGCCAGAAATTATTATACGCTGTATCCCAAGGATTTGAGAAATTTCAGCCCCTGCCACCTTTGGGGACACTAAAAATTAATCTTCTCCAGGCCATTAATCTTCTGGCATTATCCAGGCAGCCAGGAAAACAAGGAAACAATTCAGGCCCCAATTCATTGAAATTCTCCAGGTTCACTGAAACCAAGGAGAAGAGCAGAGAATGAGCTCACCCCAACTGCACAGACAAATCTTCAGCTGTGGAAAGGTTTTCAAGCTGTATTCTTTTGGCTCAGGGAATCTCTTCCTCTGGACAATTCCATTGCACGTGTAGATACTCAAAATTTCTACCATCAGAAATGAAAGGAGTGAGGAATTATTACAGTCATGGATCTTTGAGTGTAGTGCAGGAAGTATGCTATTTTGAGGAGGTGAAGGCTTTTATGGAGCTCATTTACAAGGCTCTTGGGTGTAAGGGTCAGACAAAAGTGACAGACTTACAGGTCAGCTCTCCTTTAGTGTTTCCCAGAATTCCCAGGCCTTGGTCGTGGGGTGAAGGCTAACCTTTGCCTGCAGGAGGTGCAGACAAACCTGTCCTACGCTGATAGAATCTTAAAATGGTTACAGCAACAAGTAGGCAACTCGGACCTTAATGCCTCTGCTGGCTCTCTGATGGAGCAATTCGCACAGTGCCGCTACCTCCCCTTTTCCTCAGAGTCCTGAAAATCTTTCCCTTTCGTCTCATGATCCAATTCTTGCTGGAAAGTCATGATTGAATCTGCCTCCAGCTCTCAGGAAGTGTATTCTAGATCTAACCACTCACTGCATAAAATGTTTTTCCTCATGACACCATTATATCTTTTGCCAATCACCTTGGATCAGTGCTCTCTGGTCCTTGATCCTTCCCCCTGTATTAATATCACAACAAGTCTTTGAGTGCCTTCGATAGAATAGAGCTGGAAACCATATTCTTACAAACTAGTGAACACTTATTTATTTATACGAGTTACAGAGACAGAATTTAGCAGGACTCCATTAGAACCTCATCCCTCAAGTTCCAGTTACATGTGATCTGATACCATCCGACATCAGTGAGCACTCTTAGCATAATAGATATTTACCCCCTTATACTACACCTTCCCCCAAGTCTTTCATTCTACTCATGAACTATTCACATTTTTACCCTAGTCCCACTCCCCGCTGCCCTCCCCAGATCCTCCCCCACCTCCCCCCACACCCCCGCTCCCCCACCCCCCCACCCACATCGACCAACGTCACTGTCAGGCCTAATGAGTCAGACAGAAAGATGCTGTGGAGGTTTAACTAATCTGCCTGATCACATCCTCATTTCTTTCGGACAATGGGTAAGCATCCCGCGGAGGAGACTGTGAGCAGTCTGCTGAGGTGGTCAGGATATCTTCCCTTTCATCTGGGTAGTTAAATCCAGGGCCTACAAAGGCCACTTGCTGGTAGACACTAATGCTAACCTGTTGCATCTGAAAAGGCTGCAGTCAGTGTTAACTCGGTAAGAACCAGGATGAACCAAGGTACTCAAAACTCAGCCAGGTCAGTTCTGGTCCGGGATCCACGTGAATTCCTGGGACAGAGTGCTGGCAGTTCCTGCACCTTATGGTGACTTTTGAGGGTAACAGACTGGTTTACATGATAGTGATTCTCCTTCCTCTGGACTCTATCCAAATCGGACTCTGTGATACCTGGTCAGAGAGTATGCTGGAGGCTTGGGAGCTGAGTACGTAACCTTCTACCCATGAGGAGCACTGAAGGAGTCATACTGTCCTGTACAGGTGTAGACTGGTGACTGAGACAGGCCAAGTCAGTGTTGCTGTTTATCTTTCCCATTGGCCTGTGAGTATCTAGCTGAGCTGGTGACATGGCTGAAACTGTACGGTTCAGTGAAGTTTTTGAAGCAATCATTAGCAAGTTGTGGGCCATTGTCTGAAGTGGCTGTATTTGGGATCCCACCTGTGGTAAATTAGAGACCATGGGCAGGTTTTTATGGCCCAGCCCGCCATTGGGATCATCCGCTCACGCCAAAGGTCAATGGATTTTTGGCTGGGCCACCGAATCTCCTGCATTGGGTCCCACCCTGATGGGGCAGGAAAATCCCAACCCATATCTTCAATAGCCTTTGTTGTACCAGGCCACTAGATGGAATTGTGGGCTTGTGCCCAGCACTTGGTAATGACCAGGCGTCCCTGGTGTAAATGTTGGAGACTGTCCAGCTTAAGGACCCTGAGAATAACAATGTGGTCATTATAGACAAGAAGGTCATCCACAGGACAAAGATGACGGCATTGTTCGAAGTATTGCTGTAAAATACAATTAGTGGGAGCCCATTCAGGCCACCCAATGATGCAATTCTCCCCAAATTGCATGCATTTAACATCTGCTTTCAGAGCTGTGCGAATTTCTTCCAATTTTGAGCAGTGACTGGGAGGCATTTGATTGACAAACTGGCACAGGACTCTTTGTTCACAACAAAGGAGACATAATTCCCCTGGCTTCCCCACAGGGATGTGAAATAAAGCATCAGCCATGGTCCGGAGCTTGCCCTGAGCGTATTCTGTGACAGTGTCAAAGTACATTAGGCATAATCGGAACCTCTGGATTTAGGATGGCATCTTTGCCAGCACCTTGGTATTGAGGAAGGCTACTAACGGCTTATGATCCATCTATATTGTAAATATGAGTCCAAGGACATAATCAGAGAACTTCTTATAGGCCCATGTGACCTCTTTCTTGATGGCAGTATACTGCTGTTTGTTATCCGTTAGTACTCTGGAGGTGTAGTCGATTGGTGATTGGGATGCATCACACTGAATTTGAAATAAAAGCGTTCCTAAGCCAATGAAGGAGGCATCAGCTGCAACAGTAGTGGGGAGTTCTGGGTCGTAGTATTCCAGGGGTTGTTAGATGTAAGAATGTGTTTGACTGTATTAAAGGCCCCTTGTTGGTAAGTGTCCCAATAGCAAGCCTGTTTTAAAAGCTGTCCCAGGAGTTTGTTGATGTGTGCCAGTTTGAGAAGAAACTTGCCCAACTGGTTAACATTCCCATAAAACGTTGTAGTTTGGACATATTAAGGGGCAGTGGAAAATTCTTCCTGACCGCTGTATTTTGGGGATCTGCCTTGACTCCTGAGGTATTGACAATGAGGCCCAGGAAGCTGATGTCGGGTATGGAAAATTCACACTTTTCGTTTAATATGAGACCCACAGACTGCAGATGAGGCAGTGCTGCCCATTCTCTGGTATTGTGTTCTGTCGTGGTGGAGCCATGAATGGGAATGTCATCCATATGACAGATGACATCTTCAAAGCCTTTGAAGATGCCTGTTATAGTGCGTTGGAAGATTTTGGGTACTAAGGCAATTCCATGGAAGGCGATTAAAACAGTAGACATTAATTAAAATGCTTAAGGGATGCTAAACATAGTTAATAGCTTGGAATCTGCCAAAAGCCACTGCTGGCATCTAATTTTATGAAGATTGAGCTCTCCCCGAGCTTTACTAAACTCATGTCAACAGATGCCATGGGGTGAATTTGTCTTTCCACTGCCTTATGAACTTGTGTAAGGTCAACACAAATACATAAAGAAATGTTAGTTTTAGGTACGGGCACAATTTTGGAGCACCAAGGAGTGGGCTGGGTAACAGGTGATATCTCCCCAAGATGCCCCTCTCCCTTTTGTAAGAGACGGTGTGGAACCTCCTGTGAGGAAAATAAGCAAACCAGCTTAGCAGTTGGTTTCAAGGTGATGTGGTATGTTATTCTTAGCTTAATCAGCCCAGTGAGCAATTTAGGGAATTCTCTCCTGAATTTGTTGGGTCTGTCTTGATTGAGCAGCTCATCTATCCTGCAAGGAAGGTGCAAGTCAGTGCAAGCCCTGCGGCTCAGTAGGAAGGACCCTTGATTGTGGATACTGTAAGGCACTTCAGTCATTTCTCTTTGTTGATAGTGAAGTGTGGCAGCAATCTGGCCTTAAACCCCTCAGTGGAGTGCCCCCTGGGCCATGGAGTCAGGCGGTGGATGGCTGGAGGAGCCCAGAGTTCAGCCAGCCAGGGTGTTTTATCAGACAGCATGGACACTCCTGCTCCTGTGTCCAATTTAAAAGTCATTTTGTGCCCATCAACCATTATTTTTTGATCCAAAAATGCCCTTTGGATTCCTCAGCTAAAAAAAAAAAATTGGTTGATACTCATGAGGGTTTTCTAGTGGTTTAGAAGCTGTTTTTGGGAGTTGTGTGCCTTTAAATTTTGGAACTGAAGCTGAAAGCTTTCTGCGACACAAAGCTATTTAAAACTGCCCCCTCTTGTGCTAAGAGTGGCTGGACAGGTGTGGTGATAACGTGACCTTTTCTAAACCACAACGGTTTAACTGTAATCTTGTGTGTTTAACTTTTTCTTTTTTCTTGTTAATGCGTGCTTTAATTTAATCTTTAAAACCTCCGAAGGTGTTAGTGGACACATTCCGTCTGACTTCAATGCATAAAGCTTCTTGTAATAAATACAAATTGCAAAATCATTATGCTAGTGTGGCCAAGTTTCCCTTTGGGATTTGATCAGACTGGCAATTACCACCTGCCATAACATAGCAGTGTCCTGGTGCCTTAAAGAAGCTTCATTTTACGAGATAAAAATGGACAATGCTGGAAATACTCAGTAGGTCTGGCAGCAAGTACGGAGAGGAAAGCTGCATTACAGTTTCAGGCCATGACCGCTCATCAAAACTTAATTTTAAGAGCCTCTTTGAAGGCAAAAATTACATAATTAGCAGGGGCCAGGTCAGTTTGTGGGTAGAGCCAGCATTTAGCATGACATTTTTAAAGCTAGCGTAAAAATTGGTAGAAAGTCGAATTGTACTAAATGCATATTTGTACTTCAGATTCCATGACCATCTGCATTGACTTTGGCCAAATTGTGCCAAAGAAGCTAACATAACAGAGCAGAAACCCCAGGCCTGATCTCCTTTGTTCACCCAGGCATGCCATGAAGGTCCTATTGCTGGCAGCAGCAAGCCAGCACAGGCATCAGGCAACACCAGCTGTGGGCAGGGGTTGGCCATCACGACGACATGTGGTTCCAGAAGCTCCAAAGCAGGCGCCAGCCCTGCAAACAAGGCGTCGGCAGAGATCATCAGCAAGAAGCAACTTCAGGTGTGGCACTTGTCGCATTCTTCGCCTTCCCAGCGTTGGCTTCTTCGGCCATCAAGAAAAGAGCAGCAGATGGTCTCATCAAACTTCACCAAAATCGTGAGGCTGCTTTCCCATCGTCTCTCGTAGATGGAAGGATGCCAATCAACCAATCACTGCTGCCCTCAGTCCCTGGCAGAGAATGGGATCGGGAGTAAGGGCACACCCAGAGCAGGGCAGCACCAGCCCCATCAGCACCTGGTTAGAGTCGGGCCAGTTGGAATCCAGGAAAATCGGTCCCCACAAGTTACCATATTCCAAATGTTTCCAAGACTTGGATTAAGGATGTATCAAGGATACGTTGTGAAAGAGGGAAATAATTTCTTTCTAATGAGTAGAAACTTGCCAGATGTAAGGAGTTAATGGTTGAAAGATTACAATCTGCATTAAACAGATATCAATTCTAATTTGTCCAGGAAATAAAATAGTTAAATAATCCTAGGAGACATGGAAAGCAGATTTGGGAATACAATTTCCTGTATGTGGCATAACGGGTGTAATATGTATGAGGCATTTGAAGTCCTGTGCAGTGGTTCATTTAAGTTCCAGGCAGTAACCCCAAAATTCTATGGCAGTACAAAAGCCTTTATTACCACCCCAGTTAAAGATCAATAAACTCAAACACAAACTGGGGACTGGATCTGCGACTTGCTTTGTTTGCATAGATCATTTGAACCAATAGACCCATTACACCATACAAAAAAACAGATGAGAAACTTCCTGTCTGCCCAACAGAAAAAGAAAACTGGATTTTAAATTCAGTTATAACACGCTAAAAGCTGCAGTTGTGCACAATCCTCCCCAGACCCGCTTCAGGAAACATCAGAACCAAACCCAGAGCAGATGCTTTCCATGAACAATTAATGAGTCTGACCCCAGATATTTATGAGTTCTGCCATTTCAGGAACATGTGATGAGAAACCTTGCAGTGTGTTCTAATCCCGCAGGCTGAATACCAGGAGAAAATCTATACTCATGTCCAAACCTATAGAGGAACAGATGAGCTGTAATTCTGTTGCTGGTTTAGGCTAGTATACGTATGAGTGACATCGTTACAGTCTTCCCCTCTCACCGATAGACCCCGTGTTCAAGTGCCAAATGATCCCGCGGGTGTGGAGGGGGGGGAGTCAGTTGCCCTTCCAATACCGAATCATAGGGGCCACATCGGTCTCTAGATAGCAGCAAATATTTCTGCTTCTTGTAGATATTGTTGCTCCTGTCAGGAAATAGCAGATGCAGTTGCCTAAGTTTCTGCTGATGCCCTGTAAATACACTCCTAAATTTGACACTCAGATGGGGGTGGATGAAACACCTTTGTCTTCTCTATCAAAATTTCATTTTAGCACATGCAAAGGTCAGAAACCTAGTTCAGCATGACCTCAACCCAATGTCCTTTCTTTTCAGTCCAGTACATTGAACATTTGTTCAATATGGGAGCAGAATTTTACTTTTCATTCAAAACCATTTTCTGTTTTGGCATTCAGGAATGTCTTATTTTATTTTATATGTTCATACTGCTTTTTCACAATTACAACTGATAATTTATCGTTCAAAACCCTCTTGAGGATAATAATCAGCATCTCACATACCTGTAGACAGAAAATTTAAATTTGAATATAATTTTTCCAAAGAGGAAACAGCTTCCAGAAACAATTGGCCCTTCTTGCAGGCAGCTCATTGGTTGGGCCCACATGGTAAACCAGCCAGCCAACAATTGAGCCCACAGCTGGGGTGCAGCGGTGAAGATGCAACCCAGGGCAGGGCCATGCATGGACAGGAACACACCAGTGTATTCCTGTGGGGCTGGCAGGAACACACCCCTAGAAGAGTTGGGGGTGCTTCCTTCACCTATTTGTATCTGTAAATCCCAATTAGGGTCCCATGTATGTGATGATTTGCAGGCCACGGGTGATTTCACACTTGCAACAGTGAGACGCTCCACACACTCTTCACATGCGATGACAATAGCTGGAGTGCCAGCAGTGATGTGTGACCCAAAGATATGTTAGGGCTGCTAATGCCCATTTGCGGGGCTGCCTAGCTCAGTTGTGTTGACAGGTAGCGCACTGCTCAGAAGCTAAGGAGAGCCAATGGCTGTTATCTACTTGGACTTCTAGAAGGCTTTTGACAAGGTGTTGCATAGGAGGCTGCTCAGTAAGATAAGAGCCCATGGTGTTAGAGGCAAGGTACTAGCATGGATAGAAGATTGGCTGTCTGGCAGGAGGCAGAGAGTGGGGATAAGGGGGTCCTTCTCAGGATGGCGGCCGGTGACTAGTGGAGTTCCGCAGGGGTCAGCGTTGGGACCACAACTTTTCACTTTATACATTAATGATCTGGATGAAGGAACTGTGGGCATCCTGGCTAAGTTTGCAGATGATACAAAGATGGAGGGACAGGTAGTATTGAGGAGGCGGGGAGGGTGCAGAAGGATTTGGACAGGTTAGGAGAATGGGCAAAGAAGTGGCAGATGGAATACAACGTGGGAAAGTGTGAGGTCATGCACTTTGGTAGGAAGAATAGAGGCATAGACTATTTTCTAAATGGGGAGAGAATTCAGAAATCTGGAGTGCAAAGGTGCAAAGGGACTTGGGAGTCCTAGTCCACAATTCTCTTAAGATTAACTTGCAGGTTGAGTCGGTAGTTAGGAAGGCAAATGCAATGTTGGCATTTATTTCGATAGGACTAGAATATAAAAGCAGGGATGTGCTGCTGAGGCTTTATAAGGCTCTGGTCAGACCACATTTAGAATATTGTGAGCAATCTTGGGCCCCGTATCTCAGGAAGGATGTTCTGGCCCTGGAGAGGGTCCAGAGGAGGTTCACGAGAACGATCCCAGGAATGAAAGGCTTAACATATGAGAAACGTTTGGGGACTCTGGATCTATACTCGATGGAGTTTAGAAGGATGAGGGGGGATCTGATTGAAACTTACAGAATACTGAAAGGCCTGGATAGAGTGGACGTGGGGAAGATGTTTCCATTAGTAGGAGAGACTAGGACCCGAGGGCACAGCCTCAGAGTAAAGGGAAGACCTTTTAGAACAGAGATGAGGAGAAATTTCTTTAGCCAGAGAGTGGTGAATCTATGGAATTCATTGCCACAGAAGGCTGTGGAGGCCAGGTCATTGAGTGTATTTAAGACGGAGATAGATAGGTTCTTGATTGGTAAGGGGATCAAAGGTTATGGGGAGAAGGCGGGAGAATGGGGTTGAGAAACTTATCAGCCATGATTGAATGGCGGAGCAGTCTCGATGGGCCGAATAGTCTGATTACTGCTCCTATGTCTTATGGTCTAATGGTCTTAAACTCACAAACCGCTCGGTGTTCGATCCCTGCCCCAAGTAAGGTAAACTTGGGGTGTGCTTCCTCACCCTGCACTGTAGTAAAATCACAGCAAAAGCCATGGATTGGCAACCCTTGAATAATCAGGGATGATACTAAAAGAATGAGATGCTATTTAAAATGGAGAAGTGCACTTTCAAAAAAAGCCTAACTGATGACAACATACAGACCAACCTTTCCAAATGTTGAATGTATGTTAGAAACAGGTGTATTTTATGAGTTTTAATTGACTTTTTTTCCCCAGTGACATTTAGTTTAAATGCTTTCAACTGCTGTTACAGCACCTGAGCATTCTATCACATTTTATCCCGGTGTAAAGATGCACCAGTGATAAAGAGATTTAAAATGGGAAGGAAATGGCAAGAAAGGATCACCAAAAGTAAAGAATAAAAACATAGACATATGCAGGAAATATTCAATTACAGCCCTGGAATATGGGATTAGAATAGTTAGGTGCTTGTTCGACCGGCGCAGATGCGATGGGCTGAAGGGCCTTTTTCTGTGCTGTAGACCTCTGTGACTCTATGCCGGGCGGTGGGGGTGGTTTGGGAGAGTGAGGGAAGTGGCCACGCACTTGGAAACGCTTGTCAAAAGACAACATTCTTCCACAGCTGAGACTGTTCAGCAGCTTCATTGACATGTTTGGGGTTGGGCCTCTGAAGTTTTTCTACCCAATCAAACAACGCAAAAGCATGAATGTGCCACCAAATACTCTAGAACTTTTCACCCCTCAGGCATAGACTGCAAATTAATGTGAATTTTAGGGGGCAGCAGAACAATTGAGCAGCTGGGCAAATTGTACAACCCCTCGCAAAAGCTGGCCATGGCACAGTCACTGGTGGAGGCGCTCACAGCCTCTTACAATGTCTTTATTAAGGTGTGGATCAGTATCCATTATGGTTCAAGCTAACAGTGCAGCCTTGCAGTGTGGGTTAGGAGAATGCCTGTGCCTGAGCTGAGAGCACAGCCTGCAGTCCAATGGGCAAAGCTGCTGCCAATCGGTCAGGTGGAGTGGGGCAGAGGTGGCTGGGGTTTTGGACAGCCAATGAGTGCACTATACACTGCCCATCCAAATGTTAACCAGCACTCTCCTGCATGTGTGAACAGGCCTTCAGACTTAACCAAGAGAGGTTCACACCCATGGTAACCCACACATCTCTCTCTTTGATGCTGCAGGAGGACAACATCAGGGTCACGGAGCCTGGTGATTTGGCGGATGCCTCATGGCTTACAGGGAGCAGAGAAGAAGGAGAAGAGAGCGGTGGTGGCACCTGGCTCGGTAAAGGGAGGAGCACCTCCCTGAAGATGAAGGTGTGGCAGGTGTGTACGCAGCTGAAGGTCCACAGTGAGCTGATGCTCGTAGGCGCCTCGCTAGACCCAGAGTCAATATTCCTGCAGATGACTGAGAACCAGTATCGACAAAGATTGTGCATTTCTACAGAACTGGTCGGTCACATATGCCACCTGCTGCAGGATTTGGCACCACGGGGACATGGAGGGCATCCACTGCCAGTGGCAATGAAAGTGACCCCGGTGCTCAATTGTTACACCAGTGGCTCCTTCCAGGGCTCTCTGCAGGTGACCTGTGCAGGATCTCACAAGCCTGAATCCACAAGTGTATACAGGAGATCATGGACACCACCTTCACAAAGGCACAGAGCTGGGCTCATTTCGCCTGGGATCAGGAAAGCCAGGAAGCAAGAGCACTGGGATTTGCACAGATGTTCCATAGGTGCAGGGTGCCATTGGGTGCACTTATGTAGCACATGGATCTCTATGGCAACAAGCAGTCAACTACGTTAATCACAAGGGCTTCCACTTGCTGAATGTGCAGCTGGTATGTGACCACCACAAACATATCCTGCAGGTCTGCCCACAATTCCCATGGAGCATCCACAACTCCTACATCTTTAGCAGGTCTCAAATCCTTGACATCTTCCAGGGTCCACAGAGGCTGCAGTGTTGGCTCCTGGGAGACAAGGGCCACCCACAGAGGCAGTGGCTGATGATACCCGTGTGGCAGCCTCATACTGCAGCAGAGCGATGGTATAGCGAGGCTCATGCCGCGACCTAGACTTTGTTGGAGCAAACAATAGACATTTTGAAAATGAGGTTCCGGTGCCTCAACAGGTCCAGTGGAGACTGCAATACAGTCCCCAGAGGGTGTCGCATATTATCGTCGCTTGCTGTGCACTCCAGAACCTGTCGCTGCAAAAGGGGGAGGACCTGGCTGAGCAGGAGATGGAGGAGCTGCATGTATCCTCCGATGAGGAGGACGCTAAAGGGGCTGCCAGCGATGGGGACCTCGCACCGGCCAGAAGAGGCAGGGGCACTCAGGAGGCCCTCATAGCCACAAGATTCATGTAAGGTGATGATGAGATGCAATGAGGACTTTTTGGACATCCTCACCTTGCATCTGCGGATGTTTGACCCCTGTGTGGCTGATGGCAGTGCACATACCCTCAGTGCTCAGGCTCCTGTCATGAAGATGCAGAGGTGGCCCTAACAGTCGTTCGATTCCAGGAGGATGATGATGACATGCAGTGAGGACACTCCACAGATCTTCACATTGTCTCTGTGGATGTCTGACTGAGGGCAGCTCACTTACGCTCTGTGATCAGGGTAATGTCATAGAGACCCAGCTATGAAACTGTAAAAGCACCCGATCCTTTGTCTGTCTTCAGCACCTGACCCCTTGAAAGGTTCTCAAAATTCCCACATTTTTCATATCATCAACAAGGATATAACTTTTGGACCTTTATGGCAGAGGACCCACCTGATAGTTAAGTGTAGAACCCTGCAGCCCATGAAGGTCTGGCACTGGACATGCCCGGGCTTGTTGAGTGCAGTGTGGTTTGTTGCCTATAACCAGACAACGAGAGGAGACAGAATATGCATTCTTCCCTTTAAAACAATCAACCCAGAGAAAGACTTCATCTTACACGAAACTAAAGCCCATCAAAAGCTTGCATAAATAATCACTACTAACTACCAAGGTAGGAAGACAGCAATCAATGCGATAATGCAAACCCATCAATACTCCACATATATAATGGCTTTCAGTTCAAGACTAGTTATGGGGTAGGGAAGACAACAATAAACATCATACAAGCCCATTGAAAACAACAAGACAATAATCACCTGAGGAAGCCCAAATCAGACAAAGATTTGGATTGAGATAAGAAATTCGAAAAAAAAACAATATAACTGGGCCACCAGTTACGAAGGGGGTGGGCAGTTTTGGAGGGTAAGCAGTTTTGGGGCGGTTGAAGCAGGGGTTTAAACAGGCAGAGTTAGCTGAGCCAAGCAGAGGAAGGAGATCTGGAGGTTTGCAGGCCCGCGGACTACATCATGGTGAGGGGCATGGGCTGGCGGCTCAGCCAAAGACAACAAGGCAGCACTCACAGCCCTCCAGGAAGATCGACCACCCACAACCGCGTCCTCCACACAACTGAAGAACCTTCACACATTCCACAGACCAGGACCACACGTGGACGGCAGGCACCAGAGGACACAAAGAGCGTACCCCAAAACTGCAACCGGCTTACCTGGCTGGATTTCGAACTGTCAAGGAACCCTGGTTGGTGAGCATGAGCCCTGACCTCTCCTAGTTCAATTTAGTTAGATTTTGGGGGTGGGACAATGGTAAGGGGATTAGTAGCGTGAGTTTCCCTCATTATGCCGTGTGTTCCCCATTCTTAACTAAGTATACTTTGGAGGTCTGTATAATCTCAGTGTAATCCTAATGTTATAAGTTTATTTGTGACTTCAGTAAACACAGTTTTTTTCTTGCACCAAAACCAGTTGTCTGCTGCACTTTGTCACAACGCCCAAATAAGTCCAAGGTCTAGAACCCAGGGAGTGGGAGCAATTCGGACCGCTCAGAAGTCAGCACCACCCCCTACACACTTCAGGAGCACAGCATCACTGGTCACAGATGCTGAAGAGATGGGGACCAGCCCCATCTTAAAGGTGCTGAGAGTACACAGAGAGAATGATGGAACTCTGTGGTACCTGCCCACAACATTCTGGCAGCAATGACAAGCACCATTGATATGCAGGTATCAGTAATGTGTCCAGGGAGTGTGAGGCTGGACCATCACTTTGGTCTGAAGGCTGCACAGACACAGGGAAGAGGCCCTGGACTTGAAATGCCAGCCTTTAACTTGTGCAGGAACCAAGGTTTACACCTGAGTTACAAGAACACTGTTCATCAGAACAGAAGGAGCCATAGGCAAGAAAACATTCTTGGGCATTTATTTATAATAGTGAACATTACGTACAAGTGATTAACACCATGCCCAGGCCGTGTATCTATACCTTTTTAACATTCATAGCCCTGCCTTAATGCTCCCTGGATATCCACAGTGGAGGTGGAGGCAGCCTGTTGACTAGTATGCTTTGCCTGTGATGACCTTGATGGATGTTCTCTGGAGAGCTGAAACCTGGACGGTCTCAGCCTGCTTTCAGGGTCCTGCAATCTAGCAGTGGCACCCTCCTCGGCCTGTCGAGCTGGAGCTGCTGAGGTCACAGGAAAAGGGGATTCAGGTAGGCTGGACACTCGGAAGTCACCTGGATGGATGGCCTCCGGTTGTGCATCTGCTGATCCGCCTCCCTATGAGTGCCCGAGGGCCCCTGACTGATTCCTTGAGGAGAAGGGGTAACTGGAGTGCAATCTGTTTTGCATTGACACTGTTGGAGGCCAACTATAGTGTCAGCAATGGAGTTCAGCCCACACAGCAATGCTAGACCGATGTCCTGAACAAGGCCTCCATGGCGACCGCCATCCTACCAGTGTTGACCTCAGTGCATTGGCATGCCGGCGCTATCACCTCAGACTGAAGGCAGACAGACTCCTCCATCATGCCTTGCAATCTGAGGAGTGCAATAGACATCCCTTCCTGATGTTCCCAAGCTTGTCTTTGCAGCTTCAGCAACTGTGACATGACCGAGTCCAGAGGCTCCTCATCTGACTCAGACTCAGCAATGTTCTGGCCTGCAGTAGTCCTCTGGGTGCTGGAAACCTGGGAAGTCCCTGCTGCCGCCCGCTGTGGATCAGACAGTGCGATGTGCTCACCGGATTGTAATTCTGAGGCTACTCTAAAGCTAGGTCCCACTGAGGTGTGTGTCTGTGCACTGGTGGAGGGTGTGGGTGAGCGCTGTGATGGGTCATCAATGAGGGTGCCTTCAGATTCTTCTTCTGAGGTGTCTCCAGGGCTTGAGTCGAGGACGTAGGTCATTGGCCCCCTCGGCTGCTTCCCAGATGTTTCCCCGAAAGCAAGGAGAGATAATTAGTTTATGGCAGGGGACTGTAGAACAGGGGAACTGACACTCAGCATGATTATCTGATGGATGTTGCACTGCTGGATCCTTGCTTGGTTGAGCACTGCTGACCTCACAATCAATACAAGAATGGTCCCGGTCATCGATGGCCAGCTGGATGGCTCTATTTTCAAAGTCTGTGAGGATCCTGATGTCGGGCATTCCTCCACAAGCCTGCACTTTCTTCCTCTTGTGTGCCAGCTTGTCCTGCATGGATACAGATGGAGAGGGTGTAAGCAGGGCACCTGCCAGGCCAGATGAGGAGGATGCCTGGCATGTGTGGATGGTGAGTGGTGCCATGGACAGGATGAGGACACGATCTGCAGGGCAGATGAAGGTGTATGTGAGAAAGTGAATGGTGATGACCCTTGAACCAGCTGTGAATGAGGGCCCTGTGGATGTGTGATGGGTTTGTGAGTGTGTCAATTGGAAGAGACGAGAAGAGTGACTTACACTGGCGGAACAGAAGAGTTCACTCATCCTCTTCCTGCACTGGGTGGTTGTGGTGTTTTGCACGGTGTTGGCGCTGACCCCCACTGCCTCCACCTCCCATGCTGCATTGGTGATCTTGCTTGCTGGTCTTCGCCCAGAGAGGGGTTAGGGAACTTCACGGCAGGCATCCAAAGCGTCCAGTAGGCATCCAAGGGAGGGGTCGCTAAATCTGGGGAGCAACACATTTCTTCCCTTTGGCAGCCATGATTTTGCAGCAGCTTCTGATGCCTTAGAGAGAGCTGGCTCTGTGCAGGGGTGCCCTTTAAATATGGCACCTGTGTTATTGAAGACCTGAGGTGACGATGAGGTGGGAAAATCAGAGGCTGACCCCCCCACCCCAATCACCCCCAGCAATCCGGTGTATTTTTTGAGGATGCATTATTAATGAGGAGGGATGAATTGGGTATGGGATGATATAGCGCAAAAAGCCGCCATGGCGACTGGCGGGTAAAACATCCATTTTCCCGCCACACTATCGCACTTTGTGCATGATTCCGGCCAATGTGTTTGCATCGCAGGGACCTCTGAAAGAGTACGAAGAAACCTGGGAGCCGCTGCTAAGTTCTATTGTCAATGAAGATTGTCGAACAATATCATTGCCGACAGCTTCAACATCACAGAGCGCACCAACCATTATTCTACATCATCAAGGCAACATTATCTTTTTGTAGTTGTTATTGATCATGGTAAGTCTGTGCAAAGGACATTAGCTCTGCACAGCGAATGCTTAGTGAAGCTCATTAGGCATAAAAATTCAATCTGCCGTAGTCTCAAAGAGTGGTTGTAAAAGGAGTGCAGTGTAAGTAGAATGCAAAAATTAGCAATTTGTTCAGGGGGAGTCAAAGTAAGGGGTTGGGAGGTGCTGCTTATTGTTGATTGAGTGCAGAGATGTGGTTCTCAGATCAAGTAGAAAATACGGAGCCACAGAAACCAATCCTTTCCGACAAGTGAAGCATATTTGCTACTTGTGTGGACAAGGGTGATAATGATAGAAGGTTAACCAGGATGGTGACCATGGCACCTTAGAGCAGGAGGCTGTTCAAAGCAGGAGGAGGCGGAGAAAGGGAAGTCTGGTAGTTGTGTGGGATTCAGTAATTAGAGGGAACAGCAGAATCCCACATGCTACGTTGTGTACCTGATGCCAGAGCGAGGGACAGTTTGAACCTGCTTGAAAGAATATTGGGCATGACAAGCGCAAAGTGGGGGAGGATCCAGTCAATATGGTCCATGTTGGGACCAACAATTTAGAGAAAAATAGATAAGACATCCTGTTTACAGAGTATCAGGAACTAACAACAGGACCTCAAGGCTCATTACCCTACCCATGTGCAAATTAAGATAAGGGGTAAACAGATTGTGGAGCTGAACGTTTGGTTGAAGGATTATATGGGAAAGAGGGTTCCATTTCATGGGGCACTGGCACCGGTACTGAGCCAGGAACAAACTGTCCCCTTGGGACTGGCCCCACTTGAACCTGAGGTGAGAACCCTAATGAGAAGATTAAATAGGACAGTCACAGAGACTCTAAACTAATACATGCTGTGGGGAATGGAGGGCTCAAGTGGGAAAGGTGATTTAAATAATGGTTCTAAGACAAACAAAAGGGAAGGGTTAACAATAAGAAGATGTGCTTTATGAACTACAGGTAATGTGAAAACTAAAAGGTATAAAGTCATTAAACCAGGAGAGAGAAATAAAAAATACAAATAAAACATGAGAGTAGAACAGGTTGGGCTGTGTGGCCCAAATAAATTTTTTTTATACAACTTTATACCAATCACAAGTCAGGAGTGTGATGGAATGCGCTTCACTTGCCTGGATGAGCGCAGCTCCCACAACATTCAAGAAGCTCAATACCAGGAGAAAGCAGCTTGATTGTCACCACCTTCAACATTCACTCCCTCCACCACCGACACACACCGATGGCAGGGTGTGCACCATCTGCAAGATGCACTGCAGCAACTCACCAAGGCTCCTTCGACATCATCTTCCAAACACGCAACCACTACCACCTAAGAGGACAAGGGCAGCAGAAGCATGGGAACATCACCACCTGCATGTTCCCCCCCCCAAACAACACACCATCCTGGCTTGGAAATATATTGCCATTCCTTCACTGTCACTGGATCAAGTAACTGGACTTCCCTTCCTAACAGCACCACATGGATTGCAGTGGTTCAAAAAGATGTCTTAATTAGTGTTGGGAAACAGATGCTGGTGTTACCAGTGGTGCTTATATCTGAGGAAAGAATAAAAATTAATTGATATAAGAGGGAAAATGGTGGAGTGGGGTGAATAGCTTGAAGGAGCTGTGGAAGATGAAAGATATGAACTTGAATTGATATGGAAAATGATTCAAAGTTATCATTATGTAGATGATCATATTTCAGTTACAGTTGATATCAATTCAACCTATGTGATTGTTGAGTATCATACGGCCGGGTGATATCTGTTGTACTGTGTTGGTTGCAGTTTGGTAGGTCTGAAGAAATTTTTGCAGTCGTATGTAGGTTAACTGTAAGTCTTTCTTGACTCATAAAGCTATTTACAAATATACACTGAAGGGTACAAGTTAGGAGCTGTCTCCATGCTTGCTGGGACACACAGCTCTGTCCAACACTAGGCTGACCCTGGGTGGGTGCAGGTCATGTGACTCTTCCATCACTGTGTGTGTGGTACTCATGGAGTCATAGAGGTCTACAGCACAGAAAAAGGCCCTTCGGCCCATCGAGTCTGTGCCGGTCAAACAAGTACCTAACTATTCTAATCCCATTTTCCAGCACTATAGACCCATAGTCTTGTATGCCATGGCATCGCAAGTGCACATCCAAATACTTCTTAAATGTTATGAGGGTTTCTGCCTCTACCACCCTTTCGGGCAGTGAGTTCCAGATTCCCACCACCCTCTGGGTGAAAAAAATTCTTCCTCACATCCCCTCTAAACCTCCTGTCCCTTACCTTAAATCTATGCCCCTGGTTATTGATTCCTCCACCAAGAGAAAAAGTTCCTTCCTGTCCACCCTTACTATGCCCCTCATAATGTTATACACATCAATCATGCCCCCCCCCTCAACCTCCTCTGCTGCAGGGGAAATAACCCCTGCCTATCCAATCTCTCCTCATAACTAAAACTCTCCAGCCCAGGCAACACCCTGGTAAATCTCCTCTGCACTCTCTCTAGTGAAATCACATCCTTCCTATTTTGCTCATTCCAGAACTGCACACAATACTCTAGCTGTGGCCTAACCAGCATTTTATACAGTTCCAGCATAACCTCCCTGCTCTTATATTCTATGCCTCAGCTAATAAAGGCAAGTATCCCATGTGCCTTTTTACCAACCTTATCTACCTGTCCCGCTACTTTAAGGGACCAGTAGACATGTACACCAAGGTCCCTCTGATCCTCGGTGCTTCCCAGGGTCCTACCATTCATCATGAATTCCTGTGCCTTGTTTTTCCTACCCAAGTGCATGTACTCAGTCCCATGTTAACCATATATGGGACAGAACCGAATACTATAATATCTAGTACCAGGTATCTTGGATCTCCCCATCTCAATGTGGCCATGTCCTCCATGGTGATCACCTAGTAGGGTTTCCCACAGATGTCATGAGGCAAATCCTTAAAGTGTAGTCCTTGCTTTCAAGGAACCATCTGCGGACTCTGTTTGAAGGTGCAAAGATCTGTGTGAGATGTGACTGCTACAGAATGAAAGTATGATCACAGCTTCTGGGATATGTTACACAGGCATACATGATGATCTTCCAGTTGTTACATGCCAGTTGAATACTGATGCAGGGTAAGCCCTTTCAATTGACAAATACTCCTTGATGGTCTGAAGCTACCTTGATTGCCACATGGGTGCAACCCATTACTCCCCGCAGCAAACCTGAGAGCCCTCTCACTCAGAGTTGCCTCATCTGTTCCAAAGTGGATGTAATTGGCAGCCCTGGCAAACAGGGCATTGATCACCTAGGCGATGTTCTTGTGCACAGCAGATGCCATCAGCTGATTCCTGGGAGGAGACAGAGGTGAAGAAACTCATGGGTGTGGTGACCTTGAAAGACTTGGGCCCACTTGGAGGCAGGTCTTGTTCCAGGAGGTCACAGATATCAGCGATGATCTGCTGTGAAAGTTCATTCCTCCTGAGTAACTACCACTCAGTCACTTCCCGAAAGTTAATTCTCTGCCTGTGTCTCTTGTGTAGTTTATCATCTGCTTTGAAATGGTGTTTCTCCTTCTGTCTGTGGAGCAGCAAGTAGCTGAGGAGAAGACAATTGAAACCAATGCTGCAGGTGATCTGCTGCTTCTAATGTGGCTCTTTTTTCTGGTGTCCTTCCTCTTGTTTCTCATCAGAGGGTCAAGGTGCAGCTACATAAGCTGCTCCCACACTGCAGTGAAGATTGACAGCTGGGAAACACAGATCAAAGAGAAGAAAATTCCAAAATGACCTCCAAAGTATTGGAAATGACCTCCTTGGCGGCAAAAACACAAGGCCTGTGAACAAAGGGCTTTCTCGTGTTCTGCAGCATCTGTCCTTTTTCAACATGGAAAGGTGTTTCATCAGGTTACACATTTTTTTGGAGTGTGTAGGGCCTTTTGTTTTTGCACAAACATAAAGAGGCCAGCCTGTGTTTGGCCTGCGTGGGAACCTCCTGGTTGCTGCATGTCTAAGTAGCTGAGAGGGAGCATAGCTGTCGACACAGTCAGCTTTGAGTCCTGTAAATCCCCAAAGTGTGATTCTCTTGCTCTGGTGAGTTACAAGCAGCTGGGGGCCTGTTTGCTTCCTGTTGAAGCCAGGTTAAATCTTCGTGCAGTTAACACTTTACATTGGATAATCGCAAACCCACCAGGTCCAAATTTTCACTGGATAAATGCAGAAGTGAGCAGGTCAGGTCATGTTAGCATGTTTTGATGTTTTGATCCCCGCCCACATACGATAACCACCTCCAGCCCTTCAAAGTTAAGTTTCCCTCCTTTGTGTCAGCATTCATAGCTACAGTAGAGGTCAGATTCCGGACATCCCAAGGAAACTAATACTGAATACTGAATCAGAGACAGGGAATCAACAAAATTAACGTAAGCAAAATAACAGGATTGAAGAAAATCATGGCAATATAGTGCCACATGAGGGCCTGTACCAGGAGCTTAGCTTCCAAAACCAGCTGCAATGCTAAAATAATATTTCAGTGACCTCACCACCATTTTCAAATTACGAATGCTACACTCTTACTCGCTGCTCACACCTCCAGCACCTCCCGCCTCAGTACTCACAATACCCCCTGTCCCCACCTCTCTTCACACTCCGAAACCATCACCACTCCACCCTTCATTTAACATTCTTCTCAAGGTCACCACTATCACACCCCTCGCCCGCTCCCAACTCAAATCTGATGCACTGCATACCAACTATTTTACCTTGACGGACACCTCACAAGGCTAACACTAACTCTCATGCTGGAGGAGATTGCAAACAAGTCAACAGTAAGCCTGTCAACAGACGAAGACAAGGCCGCCTGCCCAGCCTCTCCCCCTAAACCCACCTCCCCCCCTCCATGAAGGAAGCATGCTAGCCATCGTTGGCAGGGGTAGAGTCATGGCTTTGGTGACCAGCAAAACTGGAGACAATATTGCAAAAGGCTTCTTCACATCTTATCCTTCTTACTTCTATCCCACCCCATATATTCTGTATGACAAACTACAGGTTCAGCAGCCACTTTTCTCCTTGTTGTCCCTTTACGGTGAAAGCTGATCCATGTCCGTCTCTTCGATTCAGTGCAGATGATGTGATAATACCTCTGCCACTTGGAAAAGTGAAGGGCAGCCACCCTGATCTCGCCCTTGTAAGCATGAGCTCAGCTATTGGTAACATACATAATTCAGAAGCTAAGCTTTGGGACAGGTTTTGAGGTGACGAATTGCCAAGCACAAATTTGGAGGAGCCAGGGCAGGAGGATAGGATACAATAGGTACCAACTCACTGCAGTGTGAGATGATCTCTTAGCTCTGGGGTACAGGCCCTAGGTGCTGGCTTTGGAGCCCAGACAACTGAAGAAGGCCAATGGGCTGTCACTGGGAAATGCTCGGGCAGTCTACTAGTGAGTTTGTGCACAGTATGGAGTCTAAGTAGACTGGCTGAAGGGGCTTCCACAGTGTCCTATGGTTGAATTTGAAAGCTACAATTGATCACTATTGCAAAAATAATGGATTATTTATGGCCTCTCCTCAAGCAACTAGTAATTGGTTTCTAAGACATGCCCCCACACCTTCCTGGCTAACCTCTGAATGATCTGCTGGTGGATGGACTCTTCATCATCTAATTTGTTTCTCTTTCTGATCATCACCTTGGAGGACTAAACCCTTCCGAGTTTAATAAGACATAGGCAATGATTATTCTTCAAACCCTTGCTATACTATGAAGAACCTCCAGACTTTAGAAGGCACCAGAAACAGGGATTCAATATGCTAACTGCTTTCTCTATAACAGTGTAGATATATCTGAAGGCCCTGTTATACCTGCTCATGTCATATTCTGTTCCTGCTTTTCCCTGTAACACAGAAAATGCAAATCGACCATAATGTTTTGAAAATCATGAGCCCAAATATTACTGGCTGAATAACTTTCCAAATAATTGCTCCTTCCATGCTGTAGCCACCCAGGTACACCTCAGTATGCTGTTGCCACTGTGGGGACTTTTATAGTAACACTGCATTTAACAACATTGGGTGTGAAATGAGTGCAACTGTAGGGATACATGGTCATATTAACCAATCTTTATTTATTGCTGAAAAAATAAACATGTCAAAGCTTTTCACCTTGCACTTCTCCTTGGCAACGCCGCTTGCCAACTAATCAGCGCCCTCTTCACATACTGTATAAATTGTTGTTTTGCTCTTATGTTGGCATTCTTGTGCAGTGTCCTGATGAGTGCAAGGCAAAAAGCTTCGACGTGTCTCTTTTTTCAGCAATACTCAAGTTCTATATGACCAAACAACTAATCTTTATTTAACCACACATCAAATTTACAGGTGATGGTAAAGGTGTTTGACATTGTTTTTATTCCCGGCCCTCTGTTGGTGAGGAATTGCAGTGGTAAGATGCTCGCTTCCTCTTTAATGGGAAATCTCACCCTGCCTCTCACTGAGTTTAATATGCTGTTGAAATCTGCAAATATAGCAATTAGTACAATAAACAATGTGTTTTTATTATCTGCGCACACAAATAGACATTTCCCTAGCCCTGTGGGAGTGGGCTTGGAAGCAGGGGCCAGGAAACTAGGAGTGGGATCCACATCAGGGCCACTCCCTGACACATTCCCAACAAATCCCAATGGCCGGGGAAAGGATTGGGCAGACAGGAATATGGATCGGCTACCCTCATCATGGAACCAATTTACATAATTAAAGCCCCAATTAGAGGCGAGGTTTTGGCCTCACTGGACAATGAATGATCAAGGAGAAAATGAGGAAGACGCCTTTGGGAAGATTGCACCAGAGGCTGAGTTTCTGGCAAGTGCAGGCTTGGGGCATCCATTTGGTCCTGACATTGGGGTCCCAAGGCCCAGGGTAAAATCCAAATCATAGCCTGTTTACTCAAAGAAAAAGAAAATCATTTCAAATGATTCATGAAAATTGTGAAAATTTCTACCTCTCTACCTTTCAAATATTTTTTTTTGAGCAGGTTACACTGGAAGCTGGGGAAAGAATTCCACCAGTTTAGCTCACTGTACATGATGCATACCAGCGAGTTACATACCCTACATATGCCCAAACTGCACAATTCAAACTTAGCCCATATTGCCATAATCCTGCTTAAAAACACAAATCAAGAAAAAATGGCAAAATCCAAATTAATACAAAATAATTCTGTTTAAAAATATAGTTCAGGAAAAAAAAAGCAAAATCCAAATCACCACAACATGCTACAGTACAAGTTATACTACACAATAACAACTTGCATTTATATGGCACCTCCAAGATAATAAAACATTCCACAGGATTCACTATCAAGCAAAGTTTAACATCGTGCCCCAGAAAGAGATGCATTAGCTAAAACATAAATCACTCTCTTTCCGTATTGCAGTGCTGCTCGCCAATGTTTTAGCAGCAATTCCTGTGCATTTAAGTTAAAAACTGGATACATTTTTATCTAAAGAGCTGACATTTGATAGGTTCAATTGTTGGGATGTTGGAGCCATTGCACTTTTCTTCCTATCTGGCTCACCATAAATGGCAGATATCTCTAAACAGAGCAAGGATGATGCTGCCTAACCACTATCCCTTCCTTAATTTGACCTTTACTATCTTGTAACTCTTACTTTACTATCTGTTCTTACCAGATCTGTGGTATTCACATACAGACAGCAACAATGATTAAATGATCATTTTGTTATTGCTCACTGCTTTTTTGTCACCGGAGTGTCAGCTTGGAAGAAATGGCCAATTTTTTTAGAAAGTCAGTATTTGTAATCACAGATAGGTTATATTTGACTATAATCAAATATTTGTTTATTATATCTAAAAGGATAGTGTTTCTGCAAACCGATATTAGGATCCATTCTCGTCATCTCAATGGTGTTGTTCTGAAGAAGCATAATTGACTAGAAAAGAAATCAGCTGAGTTGCAGCCCTTTGGCAGAAAAGCCTTCTTCACATGACTACAGAACAGCAAATTACTCCCTCAAGATGAAATTATAAACCTACTCAGAAAGGATAATCTACTACAGATACCTCACGGGAAGAATTAATACCTTAACGTTTGCACCAATAATTAACTCATCCCTATAAGGAGTCAATTATTTACAAAGCTCACAGCACTTTCTTCCTGTTCAGACAGAATGTTAGAATGGGTTCAAAACCCCACAGAGAGTTACACTAATCTAAAACATTGTACAACTGGAATACCTAATGTTCCATCATATCAATTCTGCTTGATACATTAATTATGGTGAAACCAAGCATAAAATATCACTATGTATATTTACTCCTGAAGAGGATTTCTTTTTACCTCCCTGAGTTCCTGCAATTATGATCAGCAGAAACAGAATGTGAGCTAGCAGCATCTCTTGTGCACATAAATTAGCACCTAAGTATAAACAACAAAATATAATAACTTTTTCATAGACAATAGAGAATTTGGGTAAGCACTCCAGTTTTATTTTTGGTGTTATGTTTACTGTGGCTTTTGTGGGACAAATGAAAAACAAATAACATACAATAGCTTCTGCCAATTTCCAAAACCATGCCATAATATGGGCAATATGTGTGTTTGAGGTGTTCTCTCCATGCTACATTCTGAAGACAGGGTTAAGGGTGTCTATGAAGAATTCACTGCTGTAAAGTCCTTCTGTGTACATTGTTATTTTTGTGTGCCTTAACAATCGATTATTTCTGCATTGCTTTGGTCTTGTTCAACAAAAGAAGTTATTGAAATGTGTTAGGGCTTTCCTGATTGCTACTTAAAATTGCACTGCATCTCCACCTCCCCAAAAGCCCTCCATATCCCACCACCCCATCCCAATTCTGTTGTATTCACATACATTGAGCCTGCAGCTGCAGAAACAAAATCATATGCAGTTCCCTGACAGCTCCAATCGATTCATCATACAGGCACCATATTGCTGCCAGCTAACCCCCTTCCCCTCACCACTTTACCCTGCAGGGACCCAATAATGTCACCATCAAGAGAGCAAAGTCTGCTGGAAGCTGATAAAGATGAGCCTGAGCATGAGATTGAGGAATTGTTTTGCTTCATCAGCAGGATCACATTTTCCAAACCTTCCATCAATAATCTTTTGATGCCAAGGCTGAACAGTCCTCCTACATGTTAAAAACAAAAAACTGCGGATGCTGGAAATCCAAAAAAAAAACAGAATTACCTGGAAAAACTCAGCAGGTCCCTGAGTCGGGGCCTGTGCTCTTTTGCGCATGCACGTGAAAGAGAGCAGAAATCTCCCCGAGGCACAGAGGTAGCTTAAGATTTCAAAATTTAACTAAAGAAAAGGAAATATTTTAAGACACGTCCCCTCATGTGCCAGTGTCACATGAGCTGGGACATGCTCGTGAATTTCGATTAAAAAATTGTATTTAATGAATGAAGCCTTCGTGAAACCTCATCCCGCCCGTGGATGAGGTTCCATAAAGAATGCGAAGGCCGCCTGGGCTCTTCGCCTGACCCTCCCAACCTTAACGTTGGATGGGCAGCCCTGTTAATTGTTTTAATGACAATTTAAATGGCCTTAATGGGCCTTTGACAGTTTGGCGGGTGTGCAACCGAGTCAGCTGCGCGCCCGCCGAACTGAAAATCTAAATGATGCGCGGTGGACAACGTGTCATTTTACCCCACCCTGCCCCGCCCACGCTCGCTGACCCAAAATTCTTCCTGACACTAGGAACAGGCCTCTGGGTATCACTGAAGTAGATGAAGCCCGCATTCCTGTTCTATCTGCCTGATTCCTCATTATGGAGTCAATCCAGAGGAAATAGACAACCATACATTGGAAAGAAAATTTATCCATAAACCTGTCATAAAAGCTAAGCCTGACTTCAGAATGTCAGCCAAAAGGTGGCTTGCCTCACAGGACTGCGTAGTGGTCATATTCTACATGACGCTTTGCAGCTCCATTAATTGGTCTTATAGGACCGTTCACCTCAATAGACTGAGAACTACCCAAACGACACAGGCTGGTTGCTACATTTTGAAACGACTCCCTGCAGCACTGATGTAGACCAATAATGTGTGTAAGCAATTCTGTGGGTTCTGAATTACAGGGCAGCTGAAGGAGACCTAGAATTGGCTTTTTAGCCAGCCTGTTGTAACTCCTACAATTCCACCTGACATACAGTAGTAAGGAGCCTTGTACGGTCATGCTACTTGCTGCTTGATACATAACCCATCTAATAGCTGTGATGACCAGTGGTGATATGACATTGCTGTGTGATAACATTGAAGAAAATGAGCAAATGGGTGCATTTGCAAAGATCAGTTGTTGGCAAGCACAGTGGTTCCTTGCTTTGGTCGTGCACTAACTTTCGAGAGAGCGGCAATTCAGAATCATAAAATTATAGATTTTTACACCACAAATATAGGCCATTCAACTGTCATGATTGTGCCAGCACTTTGGAAAAGCTTTGAAGGTAGAAGGGCAAATAGGGAAGGCGGTTAAACAAAAAGCATAAGAGATACGAGGCTTTGTAAATGGAGCATTGAATATAAAGACAAGGAAGTGATAGGGAGTCATATGCTAAATATTTACAAATCTATTTAGTTTTACCCCAGCATTTTCCTCATAATACTGCAAATGAGTTCTCTTCAAGTACAATTGCCTTTTGAAAATTCCTCTGGGATCTGATTCTACCACCCTTTCAGGTAGAATGCTCCAAATGTTAACAACCCTCCATGTGAAGAAATTTCTCCTAACTTCGCCCGAGTTTTTTTGGCAAATATTTTAAATTTATGATCTCTGGTTACTGAGCTGTTTGCCCACTTACTCCCTACTTTCAGCTCTATCCAAATCAATTCGAGTTTGGGTGCCTCTAACTCCAGCTGCTCTTATCGCTCCTCGCAGTCGAACTCCCTGACGTTAGTATCATCCTTTGTGCTTTGGGCTTGACATCTTTCCCAAAGTGTGTTGCTCAGAAACATACACAATGTTCCAGCTGAGGCTTAACCAGAGATTTGTAAAAGCAAAATACTGTGGATGCTGGAAACCTAGAACAAACACAAAAATACAAAAGTACCTGCTGAGTTTTTCCAGGTGTTTTAGTATTTTTGTTTGTCTTCAGAGATTTGTAAAGGTTTAGCATAAGACTTCCCTATCACTTCCGTGTCTTTATATTCAACACTCCATTTACAAAACCTCCTATCTCTTATGCTTTTTGTTTAACCACCTTCCCTATTTGCCCTTCCACCTTCAAAGATTAGTGAAAATCCAAAAGAAGCTTGACAAGCAAACCGTTTAAGATGTTACCATCTGTTTGCAGTTTGATTTCTAGGGGCGAGGAAAAATCATGTTACTTAGCAGATAACTCCTTCATAGAAGATAAACGAAATGTATAAGATATGAAGAGAAACAAATTATTGCCAATAAATTAGGTTGGGGAGAACCGGGATAATGTATATAAATTATGCAAAGAAAGAAATAGGTTAAATGTTACTGGTGGGGTCCCCCAGGGATCACACTCGGGCTGCAGTTTTTCACTATATTTACAAATGGAAGAACTGCAGAACCGTATATGCACATTTGCAGATGTCAGTAAATTAGGTGGCACAGTAAATAATAGAAATAGGAGCAGAAAGCCGCAAGGCACATTGTTATAAGTGGGCAAAATTATGGGGGATGGAGTTCAATGTGGGAAGGTGTGAAATCACTCACTTTGGGCCAAATAAAGACGGAGCAGAGGGAAAAAAATATTTAAAAGGCTAATGGAATGTTGGTTTTTATCTCAAAGCGACATGAATACAAAGGGATGGAAGTTAGAGCACCGTGGTACAAGGCACAGGTTAGACCTCATCAGGAATGCAGCATTCAGTTTGAGACATTGTCCCTCTGGAAAGATATGCTGGCCTTGAGGTGCAGCACCAGATTCAGCAGAATAATGCTGGGGCTCAGAGGCTAGATTATGAAACAGGCTGCCTAGGATAGGTGTGTCGATTAATGAGCGATCTAGCAGTGTGTAAGATGATTCAAGATTTTTTTTTCTTTATTCTTTCATGGGATGTGGGCCATTATGGTGCAATCGATCATAAATGCTGAGCTGCTTAAATCCCAAAGGGAAACTTGAAACAACTGCCACAACCTATTTTGCAATTTGTATAAATTTCAAGATGTGTGCCTTGAATTCAGCTGTAATAAGACCACCAAGTCTTATAGGTTTCTTACAAAACTAAATTAAACCTTTATTAATAGAAGAAATTATTTTAAATGCACACATAGATCACAAATTACTACTATGATAACTTCTAAATCCTCTAATTAATCAGACTCCTAGTTACACTTTCATTAAGGCAACAGTAAGACACATAGATTTTAAAAGACCCAAGTAAAGAACACTATACGCTGAACAATCTAACTCAAAGTGAGTTTGCTTAACCTCAGTCCTTTGTCGACAGCAATTTGAGGCTTAGATGCTTAAAGCTTTTCACACCTGTTTAGATCTACCTATCCTTACACACAACTTTCACTCCTTTATACATATTTTCCCCTTTGAATGCAAATTACCATTGTTTCACTATGTCTTTGGACTTTACCTCACTGATAATAAAAATCTCTCATAGTATTAATTTTACCTGGGCAGAATTTCGCCCTTGATGGGTGGGTGGGCCCCACAGGCTCGGCAGTGGGCGGACAGCCAATCCCCACTGCTGAAATGGGCCCCGCCGCAATTTTTAGTGGGCGGGCCAATTAAGGCCCACCCGACGGGAAGCGCTATGTGCTCCCTGTGCGGGGTGGGGGGGATTCCCCAAATGTCAGGGTGCGCTCTTTCATGCATGCGCACGAAGGAGCACATATCTCCCTGAGGCTAAGTGCTGTCTCAGGGAGATCACTGAAAGGTTTATAACCTTCAAAAATAGAAAAATACAAACATTATTAACATGTCCCCCCTCTTGAGACAATGTCACATGAGATGAGACATGTTAATAAAAAGCACAGAAACTTTATTAAGTTTATTAAAAATAGACATGAAACCTCATCCCACCAGTGGGGCGCCTGGTCTGCCCACTTGGACGGTCAGGGCCTTTAATTGGTTTAACTATCCTGTCAATGGCCTCAATTGGCCATTGACAGGTCGGCGGATGGACAGCTGATTTCGCTGTGCCCCCCGCCTTCCTGAATATTTAAATGGGGCGGGATGACAGCGGGGGTTCCTCCCTAAGTCATCCCGTGTCATTTTCGTGTCGGCAAGTAGGCCCCGCCCCCAGCTCGCCGACGGAAAAATTCTGGCCATCATGTCTAAACTTCACCTGGCTAAGTGATACATTTCACCCCTCCTTTGAAAACAATCTAGGCTGGTTTATTTAAAAATGCAAGTGTTCCCTTTACCACAACGTCTACCTACTTAACATTTCAAACCTAGCTTATCTTCTAACACACCAGAACCTTCAGACCAGCTGCCTTTAATTCAATGAAATCACACACACACAGACTTCTCTATTTAGCAATAAATTCTAACAACATTATGACAATTATATCTTCCTGACATGGGCGACATTGGCAAGGCCAACACTTGTTGCCCAATCCCGATTGCTCTTAAAGTGAGAGGCTGGCCAGGCCATTTTGGAGGGCACTTAAGTGTCCACCACATTGTTGTGGATCTGGAGTCACATGGGCCCAACAGGCTACGGGTGAGAGTTCCCGCCCTGTGGAATATATATGAACCTTAGTTATATATATGAACGATAGTTTCGTGGACACCATTGATGAGGCTGGCTTTAAATTCCACCAGCTACCGTGGTGGAATTTGAACCCATGTCCCACAACGTTAGCCTGAGTCACCAGATTATTAATCTGGTGACATTACCACGGCACCACCATCTCCCCATTTTATAAGGTAGACAGAGAGAAACTATTTGCACTAATGGGAGAACTTGGAACCAGAGAACATAAGCTTAAAATGAGAGCTGGGCTGTTGAGGATTGAGATCAGATTGCATTTCTTCATACAAAGGGCAATGCAAATCTGAAGTCCTCTTCCCCAAAAAGCTATTCAGGCTAGTGTCATGTCCCAGCATACTCTGAACTTCATTTTTAAAAATAATATTTTAAAATTGAACACAGACGACTGCAAAAGATGGCTGCCCAAGGGTCACCCGACTTCTTTTGTGGATTGCAACCACTCTCATGTCTCAAGAGGGAACAAAATGAACATTCCAGACTGATTTTGGATCAATGCCGTTTCCTGAAAGTAATCCAAAAGGTTATTAACAAATTGAATGGGCTATTCAAATACAAAGACACTGGATATCTCAAGTCCAGGAGCTGCTTGGGGCCTACACTGAAAGACTCCTCACAGGCCCCAGCAAACACTAGATCCAGTGGATTCAAGGAGATCACGCCCCGTTTTTTACAGCACTTGCTGCGGTAAAGCAGGTCAGTTTAAAGGGCCAGGGAAATTGACAGGCCCGGGGAAGGTAAGTGTCTAAGGTAAGGAGATGGGACTTGGGGCTGGGGGTGTCCAGGGTTGTTGGAGGTGCCTGGGGGGTTGGTGGGTTTTGGGGGGGGGTGTGGTCCAGGGGTGGTGGGGGGGGAGTTGGTCCGAGCGTTGGGGGGGTAGTTGCCCGAGGGTTTTGGGTGCATGGGTGGTATGGGGGTTGGGAAGCGGGGGGGTTAGTCCGGGGTGGGGAGGGATCTGACGTCGGGGGGTGGGGGGAGCTTGGGGGTGCCGAGATGTGTGGTGTTGGAGGTCAGGTGGGGGGGATGGGGGTTGTCAGAGGTTGGGGGGGTGGGGGTAGGGGGTCCGGGGTGTGGGGGTGGGGTAATTAGGTATTTAGGAAAGCTAACAAATGTTATCATCTATTGTGAGAGGAAGTGATTACAAATGTAGGGGGGTTATGCTTCAGTTATACAGGGCACTGGTGAGACCACATCTGGAGTATTGTGTGCAGTGCTGGTCTCCTTATTTAAAGAAAGATGTAAATGCATTAGAAGCAGTTCAGAGAAAGTTTACTAGACTAATACCAGCAATGGGTGGGTTGTCTTATGAGGAAAGGCTGGACAGACTAGGCTTGTATCCACTGGAATTTAGAAGAGTAAGAGGCGGCTTAATTGAAACCTTTAAGATCCTGAGAGGTCTTGACAGGGTGGATGTGGAGAGAATGTTTCCTCTTGTGGGAGAATCTAGAACAAGGGGTCACTGTTTAAAAATAAGGTGTCGCTCATTTAATTCAGAAACGAGGGGAATTGTTTTCTCTCAGAGGATCATGAGTCTTTGGAACTCTCTTCCTCAAAAGGCGGTGGAAGCCGAGTCTTTGAATATTTTTAAGGCAGAGATAGATAGACTCTGGATTAGCAAGGGGGTTGCTGTAAGTGGTGGCCGAGTTGCTACTATTGATAGAGTTGATCAGCAGACACTTCTTAGGTGGAAAACTTTTAGTTTATTTCGAAAGGTACTCAGCAGTAACGACATGTGTGCTTTCACTTCAAACTCTATCTCTACATTACTGTCATCTAACTACAGAGGTAGCTCACACTATTCTCCTATTGGGTACTAAAGATCATGTGATCTTCCTTAATAAGTATTATTCTTAAAGGTGTAGTACACACTAATTAAAACCATAATTACCACAGGGGTGAAAGGTTATTGGGGGCAGGCAGGAATGTGGGACTGGGGTTATATTCAGATCAGTGATGACCTTATTGAATGGTGGAGAAGGCTTTAGGTGCCAAATGGCCTTCTCCTACTCCCAGTTCAAATGTTTGTATGTTCATCCAAGAAACTACAGACCTGCCATGAAAGAGACTGAGATAATTAACAGTACATTACCTTCACCTGCATCGAATCTTTGTAAGTGTGGGTATGTGTGCGAGACAAGTGAATGAACAAATTTTAGGGTAAATCCGCAAAATTAAATAACCATATTTATTTTTAAACTCACAGGAAGTTTGCTGCTGAATTTATTTAATTGCGCACACTCTGAGGGTAGGAAAACACCCATACCTTACATACAGATATGCTGATCAAAGGCAGTAAAAGGAAACATATAAATCCTGCCATGACATGAGGTTGATTGAGAACTCTAAAACAGTGATTAGTAATTATTTTGTTTGGCTCCCAGATCTAGTTAAGGTACAGATCAGCCATTATCTAATTGAATGTTGCGACAGGCTTGAGAGGCTGAATGGTCTCCTTTTGTTCCTGTGTTTCTTTCCCAATAGTATGGTTGATATATGAAATAATTTGCTGCGGTGTGCAGCGAGTACTGATTCATTGTGGACCTTGAAAAGTGAGCTGAATCCATTCATGGCTGGGGCAGAGATCATGGCCAAGATTCAACCAGTCCCTGGGAAGCAGGGTGGGAGGTGGGGATTCAGTACGATCATGGAAAGCCACATCTGGTTTCAGTCCCTACATGGTCTTGCCTCGCAGTATTTGACTGATGGTGGGATCAGATGTGGAGAGGCTGCTCATCCCAAGAAGGCGGGCAGCTGATTTCCATATGTAAAGACACAACTGGGGGCCATTTTGGGGTGCCACTGGCATTTTATCAGGTTTGCATGTGGCAAGACAGCAGGTACAAGTGGCCTGCAGCCAGGATAGGGGACAAGGATAGTTAAGTGTCAGCTTGTTAGAGGGTGAGGTTGCACAAGAGTTCTGCTGCAGGAGCTCAGATGAGGCACGGTACAGAGGAACGCTGATGGTTCGGTAAACAAAATGTTTTGTGCACTGGGAATCCTGTGGGAATCCTGCGGCCCACGCCTAGAAGCATGGAGGAGTCAGGCACCAACTTGGCCCAGGGCTTTAGGGAAAGCTTGGAGATCATCCTTTCAAGCATGGAAGTGATGACCAACTCCACTTACACACTTGTGGACCCAAACGTGATGTGGTGTCTGATGGCTGACTTTTCAGCTTCCATTGTAGTTTCCACCAGAAGTCCAAGTGCAGCTGATCTGAAGTCATGCAAACTCACACTGCTGCAATCATGAATATGGACTAGAGTGTGGGAAGGGGTTTGCAGAGTGCTACACCAGTCCAACCATTTATCCTCTGACAGATTACTGGGATTTCAAAGGGAAGTGGCAATGGATCTGTGGAACAGAAGCCTGAGAAACCTCCACCCACTTCTACCACTCCGCTGATTCCCTAGATCTTGCCTGTCAGCCAGGAAGCTCAGACTGCTGTCGCCTATGTCAAGATGGTGCCAAGCACACTGGGCCTTCTAGGCCCAAAGCTGCTCGAGGTTAACGTCCAAGGCCTTCTGCAGTCTCCTCCACTGCGAATCAGAAGCCTTGCAGTAGCCATGCTGCAATCACTGGGGCAGCACTGTGTAGGAGCACTGGGTTATATGAACATATGAAATAAGAGCAGAAGTAGGCCATTCAGCCTCTTGAGCCCCCTCTGCCATTCAAGAAGATCATGGCTGATCTGTCTGTGTTTCGAATTCCACATTCCCTGATAACCTTTGATTTTGTTGCCTCCCTCTGGGAGAAAAGATTTCTCCTTATCTCTGTCCTAAAAGGGCAACCCCTAATTTTAAAACAGTGCCCCCTAGTTCTGGACTCACCCACAAGAGGAAACATCCTTTCCACATCCACCTTGTCAAGGCCATTCAGGATCTTATACACTTCAATCAAATCACCCCTCACTCTTCCAAACTCCAGTAGAAACAAGCTGGAGTCAGGGAACTCACACTGAAGACAGGCAGCAAAGGAGTGCAAGAGGCTAAATACCTAGCTTTGCTATGAAACTTGGAATTATTTGATTTAAAAGTTTGGTTTGGAATTTCTGTTTTGTGTTGGCTTTCAGTTTTGCACTGTGGCCAAGCAGATGTTTTACCTGCCCACCTACCCACCTACCCACCTACACACCTACCTACCTACTCACCCACCCACCTACCCACCTACCCACCTACCCACCTACTCACCCAACCAACCTACCCACCTACCCACCTACTCACCTACCCACCTACCCCACCTACCCACCTACCCAGCTACCCAACTACCCACCTACCCACCTACCCACCTACCCACATACTCACCTACCCACCTACCCACCTACCCCACCTACCCACCTACCCAGCTACCCACCTACCCACCTACCCACCTACTCACCTACCCACCTACCCAGCTACCCACCTACCCACCTACTCACCCACCCACCTACCCAGCTACCCACCTACCCACCAAAAATAAAACGTATTAGTGAGAAATAGGTGCAGGACTGTAGGTGATGGGGGAGTTCAGGTTACAGTGTCTGATGTTCCAGTCAGATGAGTTCTTTACAGAGAGCCCAACAGAAAGGGGTTATTTGGGTTGTCTCCTCTCTTTCTTTCGCTCCTTCTCTTTCTCCAGCTCCAGCCCTCCCTCTGGCGCCTGCTTTGCAGATGCTGACCATAAGTAGCTGCTGTCATTGCCTTTCCCTCTCGATGGTGAGCCGGTACAAGAAGCAGTGGACCTTGCTGATTCTTGACACATGCTCCGACAAGCACTGCAGGGCTTGTTCAGGGCTGTCCATGGAGCAGAAGCATCGTTTCAGCAGACCAATGGCTGGCTCTATCCCATTTTGTGTGGCAGCATGGCTTTCACAATACACACTCTGCCCAGGCTGATGGGTTATGCACTACTGTCATCAACCGTGTCGTCGTCCGACCCCCTTTGATTTGTCGTGGTGGGTCAAATGCAGCTGGCACAGGGTACTACCATAGAATGAAGGCATCATGCTTGCTGCCAGGTTATCTGGCACTGACTTGCACAACATGCTGAGTATGGTTGCACACCAACTAGACTTGGAGGGAGCGGAATCTCTTTCGGTTGCAGTATAAGGCAGAGACGGCAGGCTGTGCCCTCAAAACAACATCCGTGCAGTCAATAACACACTGCACTTGGGAAATGTAATCCCCAAACTGCCCTCTTCCCCCTAGTAAGAGAATGAAATGTAGTTAGCTCTCGATGAATATAGAGTGTCAGACACCTCCCTCACTGTGGACAGCAAACTGTGAGGTGCTGAAAATACCTCCATCTCCAATCTGGAAGGAGCCAGACACATACAAGCTCATCACCATGGTCACCTTGGTAGCCCCCTGGCAATGCAGTCTGTGCTCCGCTCTGAGGATACAGTTGTGGCTGCACATCCCAGTGAGGCCATCCTTATCGAAACTCATACGTCACATACTGTTCCTTGCTGAGGTTCACTTTAGAGGATTGATCTCTTCACACCCTGGGCAATTATCGCCTCCTGCTGACAAATTATTCCCACCGCACTCTTCCTCCTCCTTTGTCTCCTGCTTTCTGTGCCATTTGCTTGTTCTCCCAGTCATGCTGTATTTCATGAGGAATTCCTGCTACTGCATCTACGGATGGAGGGGCCTTGTTTGCGCAGAAGCCTTGGAGTAAGCAAAAGTTCCTTCAGCACCTGCCACACCACTCCCTGTAGGCTTCACACCTTTATAAACATTGTTCAAATCATAGCAACAGAAATCAACCCACAACTAATCTGTAGGTAGTTCACGATCCCTTCAAACAGCACTGAAGGTGGGTGGCGGGGAAGGGATGTTAGGGATTGGGGTGGGTCCCTCATGCTGTTGAGCATGTTCAGTTGTGTATGTAATTAAGAAAGGGCCTTGCTGAAGCATTGCTCCAAAGTGGCAGTGCTGGTGTCGAATCAGTGTTGCACACTGACTGATGCCGCTCTGCTTACTTCCAGTAGCTGTTCACTGCGACTGTGCTGATGTCCTCACCAATATGCCATCCTGTGGTTTGGATGCCATTTTGAACTGCAGGCATTAGCAATCCAGATTTTACACAATATCAGTGCTAACCAGACCTGGTAAAGCCTGTAATATGGCAAGCAGGAAGCAAATGCCTGCAACGTGGATAGAGAAGAATAATTTTTTTGCAAATTTCGATCCTGCACTTGTGCAAGATCCATCGTGTATCTTCAATTGCCCAGATTTGTTTCAGGTTACCTTGTTCCAGACACATCACAGCCCAAAGAGCAGAATACTGCAGGCACTGGGAATCTGAAATCTGAAATTAAATCTAAAATGCTGGAAATAGTCAGCAAGTTATGGCAGCACCTGGGGAGAAAGAAACAGAGTTACATTTCATAAGGACAAAAAGGAAGATCTGAGAATGGGTCCAAATCAGGAGAGAATGAATGACCGAAGAGTTAGTCTTCCAGGGCCAAAGGGAGTGGGGATGGGACAAGAGAAGAAACCATGAATCAAAAAAAGTGCCAAATTGTGCTGACGTAAAAAAAAACAAGCAAAGGAAAGGAAACATGAGTCCTTCCAGACTCATCATTGGCCAGGAATTTCCCCTCAGTGATTTGGGGGTGGTGCCCGCTCGCTGAGGGGAAAATGTTGCCCATTGAGTTCAACAATTTTCGATTCCCACTCTGACATCTCTGTTCTTGTCCTGTTGCACTGGTCCAGTGAAGCACATGTTAAGCTTAAGGAACAGCACCTCATCTTTCGGTTTGGCCTTCTGAGCTTAACACTGAGCTCAACAATTGCAGATCATAATAACTGCTCCATGCTGTTTCCTTTCCTTTACTTGTTTGAGTGCACTTGGTTTTATTTCAGACAACTATATAGAACAGCTGGATAGCCCAAACTGAACACGATGGCTCAAAGATTCCAATCAGATTTGGAACCCATGTGTCTGATTCTGATCGAATAAAAAAACTACCCACTTACCTGCGTACATTGAAAAAGCTCCGACTTCCAATGTTGAATCCTGCAGACTTCCCTCAGAGCAGGAATCCTCACAGACAGCAAAGAGAATTTGCTGGGCCACCATTTATTACCCATCCCTAGTTGCCCTTGAGAAGGTGGTGGTGAGCTGCCTTTTTGAACCGCTGCAGTCCACGTGCTGTTAGGAAGGGAGTTCCCAGGTTTTGACTCAGCGACAGTGAAAGAACAGCGATATATTTCCAAGGTCGGATGGTGCATAGTTTGGAGGGGAACTTGAAGGTGGTGGTGTTCCCATGTATCTGCCGCCCTTGCCCATTAGATGATAGCGGCCGTGGGTTTGGAAGGTACTGTCAAAGGGGCCTTAGTGAATTCCTGCAGTGCATCTTATAGATGGTACACACTGCTGCTACTGTGTGTCAGTGGGTCAAGGGAGTGAACGTTTGTGAATCTGGTGCCAATCAAGCCAGCTGCTTTGTCCTGGATGGTGTCAAGCTTCCTGAGTGTTGTTGGGGCTGCACTCACCCAGGCAAGTGGGGAGTATTCCATCACACTCCTGACTTGTGTCTTGTAGATGGTGGACAGGCTTTGGGGAGTCAGGAGGTGAGTTACTCATCACAGGATTTCAAGACCCTGACCTGCTCTTGTAGCCACCATATTTATATGGCTGGTCCAGTTCAGTTTCTGGTCAGCGGTCACTCCCAGGATGTTGTTGTGGGGGATTTAGTGATGGTAATGCCATTGAACATCAAGGGTTGATGATTAGATTCTCTCTTGTTGGAGATGGTCATTGCCTGGAACTTGTGTGGCGTGAATGTTACTTGCCACTTGTCAGCCCAAGCCTGGATATTGTCCAGATCTTGCTGCATTTGGACATGGGTGGCTTCAGTATCTGAGGTGTTGCGAACAATGCTGAACATTGTGCAATCATCAGCGAACATCCCCACTTCTGACCTTATGGTGGAATGAAGGTCATTGATGAAGCAGCTGAAGATGATTGGGTTGAGGACACTACCCTGAGGAACTCCTGCTGTGATGTCCTGGATCTGAGATGACTGACCTCCAACAACCACAACCATCTTCCTTTGTGCTAGGTATGACTCCAACCAGTGGAGAGTTTTCCCCCTGATTCCCATTGACTCCAGTTTGGGAAGGGCTCCTAAATGCCACACTTGATCAAATGCGGTCTTGATGCCAAGGGCAGTCACTCTCACCTCGCCTCGGGAGTTCAGCTCCTTTATCCATGTTTGAACCAGGGTGTGATGAGATCAGGAGCTGAGTGGCCCTGGCCAAACCCAAACTGGGCATCAGTGAGCAGGTTATTGATAAGCAAGTGCCGCTTGATAGCACTGTTGATGACCCATTCAATTACTTTGCTGATGATCGAGAGTAGACTGATGGGGCAGTAATTAGTCAGGTTGGATTTGTCCTGCTTTTTGTGTACAGGACATACCTGGGCAATTTTCTACATAGCCAGGTAGATGCCAGTGTTGTAGCTGTACTGGAACAGCTTGGCTGGGGGCGCGGCAAGCTCTAGAGCACATTCACAAAGTAAATGTTTAAAGGTCGCCAAGCTTCTCAATGTGTGAATGGATGAGTTTATGAGTGAATGGGTGAGTGTGTAGCGGTTTAAGTGGTTGGGTGAGGTAAGTAGGTCGGGTGGCAGCTGGGTGAAGCGGGTAGGGTGGGTCAGGTTGTAGTCGGGTTGGGTCGGGAGGGGTTGTCAGGTTGGGGTCTAGTCAGATCTGGTGGAGAGGGGATTCAGGGAATCGGGTGGTGGCAGCTAGTCTGGTCAGATTGGAGAGGCGGTGGCGCAGGGTGGAGTTGCGATGGGGGGTGTGGGGGAGGTTTGTTAGTTCTATAGTTACCCAGAATTTTCCTGGGTAAGTCAGAACTGTCCAAAGTCTTTGACTCTAACTCAGAGTTGGAGACATTTTTGGAGAGTCCCAGGGAGCAGAGGAATTGCCCATCGGAAGTTCAAACTTCCTGGGCATTTTCCAGGAGTTAACATGTTGGGATTTTGGAGGAATCCCAAAGTGCATCTTGGGTCACACATCCGGTCTCCGGCGATTCGGAGACCAGGAGATCTGGGCAATATTCTGAATGAAATGCTTTTGGGGAAAGTTTACAGAAGGTTAACTTTGCAGCGGTGACATATTCACACTTTCCTGTTAATGTTTAATTGCATTGACAGGATCAGCAGTTTCTGTCATTAACAAAGAATGCTCATCGAACTCATCATCCTTGGCTTGTAACCATTTTCTCTAATTATAAAAAATCTATGACTAAATTTAACAGCTTTGGTTTTAAGCTGATAATTAATGCAATTATGAGTATATAAAATATACCATAAGAAGAATTAAGTACAGCAAAAGGTTATGTGAAATGTATTCTGCTTATTGACCTTGCTGTCAAACATTCACATATTCTGCTGCATCAGCAAATGTGCTTTAAGCACAGGGTCCGTTCATTGACTCCCAGCGATTTCTTCTGTGATCAAGTTCAAAACTTTGAAACCCTTTTAAAGTGAAAAAGAAGTTATAACTGATTAAATATTCATGATGTTGGAAACATGAGTCACAGATATAAAGAACGAAGGGTCTAGAAATTTGATTGTACCAAGCCTGCTTTCAGGTGCTTACCAGACGCCTAACCATTCAATATGGCAGGGAGGAAGCATAATCTCATTCCGAGTAGAGTGCGCCACCCACCATTTTGTCTCACATCACAGACCAGAATAATTTAAAGCAATGAATGACATAGTTAAATTAACGTCCCACAACTCTGGCAGGACTCTTTTTTTTATTCTTTCGATTTTGCCTCAGTGCCGACTTGCCATTGCAACAAACTCCCACAGCAGCTTGTAGCACAGACAGACAGCAAAGACCCTTCATCTGCTCTATTTAAAGGATCACCTGTGACTTAAGCGTTAGTTGTTGCCTTGTTATTTGAGGCTGCTGGTCGGTTTCTGGGTTTTTTTTCTTTTCGGCCTGTGATCTGATTGTGGAATTATAATTTTGACTGCTGTTAAGGCTTTGCTGGTGTTGCACTGCTTTTCACTGCCGTATAAACAGATTGACTGCATGAATCGTCTGCCCCCACCCCGTGCTGGCTTGTGTGTTTCACATAGCCAAGCCGAGTATCTTTATCAGTTGAAAGGGATTCCGTACTTTCAATGCCCAGGTGGTTTGTAGTGGCAGGCTGTGCATTGTGTAGGCCTGTAGTATTCTGGCAACCGCCATGCCTCATACATCATGCAACTGTCTACTCTGTGCCAAATTTATTCCATCCAGATTGTCAGATTACTTGCTGACTACTGAGCATAGTGTGTGACTCTTGTTAGGAACATAGGCACAGTTGGCCTACAACAAGAGCCATGCTGCCACTCTTACTTAAAAGGAAAAGGAATAATGGCCAGGATTTTACTGGCCCCAGGAAGTAGTGGGGGGTCATGGGGGGGATAGTGGAGGGGCAGCGTGCTGTTAAAATTGTGAGGAACCTTGTCAATCAGCTCCCCGACACAGCAGCATTTTACCAATGGTGGGAGTGGATGTGGAGGGGTTGCCTACTCCAAGAAGGTGGGGAGACTGATTGGTAGTTTACATGGGACAACGGTAAAACCTTCGACAAGGGACACATGACAGGTTACTAGAGAATGTCAAAGGCTATTTACTTAGGAGGAAGATATACCTACTACAACAAAACTGCCTCGAAGGTTGAAAGTAGAGGGTAAGAATTAAGGGTAGTTTTGAGTGTGGTTAGAAACTGGTGGCAGTGTCTCACCGGGTTCAGTTCTGGGGCTACTTCTGTTCACTTTTGATAACAATCATTTGGACAGAGGCCTGGAGGGAGTGGTGTAGAAATTTTCATATCTCAAAATAGGAGGTATGGTTCATCACTTAGAGACCAACGAAAGCTAACAAGGGATATTGATAAAATGTGGGAATAAGCTAAAAAGTAGCAAAAGGAATTCAGTGGCAATAAATCTGAGGTAATGCATTTCAGTAATTACACACTGAAAGGATATAGGCCCAGTGTTGAGAAGAATCAAAGAATGTAGGAGCATGAGTAGGCTATTCAGCTCCTTGACCCTGCTCCACCATTCAATAAGATCATGGCCGATCTTCTATCTCAACTCCAAGCTGCAGAGGGAACTAGGTGTTCTAGTCATAAAAGGTTCGTGTGCAGGTACAGCAAGTAATTAAGAAGGCTAATGGAATGCTGTCCTTTATTACCAGAGGAATTGAACATCAACGTAAGGATGTTATGCTTCAGTTATACAGGGCATAGATGAGACTACATTCCGAATACTATGTGCAGTTTTGGTCCCTTTATATTGCCTTTTGAGGAAAGGTCGGACAGACTGGGCTTGTTTCCACTGGAGTTTAGAAGAGTGAGGGGTGATTTGATTGAAGTTTACATTGTCCTAAATGGTCTTGACAAGGTGGACGTGGAAAGGACGTTTCCTCTTGTGGTTGAGTCCAGAACTAATGTTTTAAAATTAGGGGTCGCCCTTTTAGGGCAGAGATGAGGAGAATTTTTTTTCTCTCAGAGGGTTGTGCAACTTTGGAATTCTCTGTCTCAGAAGGTGGTGGAGGCGGGGTCATTGAATAGTTTTAAGAAAAGAGGTAGATAGATTCTTGTTAGGCAACGGAATCAAAGGTTATCGGGGGTAGATGGGAATGTGGAACTCAAATCACAAACAGAACAGCCATAATCTTATTGAATGGCAGAGCAGGCTTGAGGGGCCGAATTTCATATGTTCGCATGCTCCCACATTATCTCGATATCCCTTAATTCCCTTTGTATCCAGAAATCCATCAACCTCTATCTTGAATATACTGAATGATTGAGCATCTACAGTTTTCCGGGGTAGAGAATTTCAAAGATCCACAACCCTTTGGGGAAATAGATTTCTCCACATCTCAGTCCTAAATGGCTGACTCCTTACCCTGAAACCTTGACTCCAGGTTCTAACGTCTGCAGCAGGAGAAACATTGACCCAGCATCAAGAGCAAAGCGATTTCTGGGTGTGAGTTCAGAAAACATTAAAGGCTACACTTCATATTGATAAAGCCATAAAGAAAAGCTAATGGAATTCCATGTTATATTGCAGCAGGTGTACAATATAAAAGCCAAGAGGGAACGATGGGACCTCATAAAATGTTAACGAGGCTTCAGTAAGAAGCAGAGATAAGACTGAACACTGTAGGGAGGATTTTGAGCAGGCAGTGCAGGTTCACTAGAATGCTGCTTGATGAGAACATAGACAAAGATGAAGAAAAGCATGAAAGCCTAGGCCCGGAATTTTCTGCTTCCATTGGCGGTGGGTGTGTGTGGTGACATGAGCCGGGAATATAGCAAGAAAGCCAAAAATTGGTTTTACACCACCGTGAAATCAGTTTGCGATTGTCCGCTCCGCCCGCCAGTGTGTAGGACCGAGTTTCCCACCTTCCAACATAAGGAACTTCATTTTAACACATGTGCATCTCATCATTGTGCCCACACACCGGAATAAGAGCCCCCACCCCCTCCCACCACCCCCATGTCAAATTTACATCCCAGGTCGGTGGGACTTCAGAACGGCCTGATTTACAACCACCTTTAAAAGCCGTGAAACTGGCAAGCTGAACTCCGAGGGTAACTTGGAGGTGAGTGCACAACCATGCGCAGCACTCACCAGCATCGCCCGTAAGACATCAAGGAAGGGACGCTGTGCGTTCGGTGGGGGATAGGGGGGCACAGGCAAGTCACTTTTCCCCAGCTGGCCCTCAGTAAAATGCAGGGGAAAGGGCTCCGGTGTGGCTGGGCCGGTGGTGGGGGGGGCAAGGCAGCACAGGCTGATGGAAGTACACAAGCACATGCCGGGGGGATGGGGTGGAGGATGAGGGAAGTGGCTATGCGCTTGGGAAAGCTTATTGGAAGTGAGCATTCTTTTGCAGCTGAGACGGTTCAGCTGCAGCTCCATTGACAGGCTTGAGTCGGGCCCCTGAAGATTTTCTGCCCACTCAAGCAACGCAAAAGCATGAAAGTGCCTCCAAACGTTCCAGGTCTTTTCACCCCTCGGGTGGGGACTGCAGGTTAATGTGTGTTTTAGGCAACAGTTGAACAACTGGGTAAGTTATACAGGCCCCTTGCGAAAGGCGACCATGAAGCAGTCATTGGTGGAGGTGCTCACAGCTTCTTGCAATGTCAGAATCCCTGTTTGGACCAGTCTCCCCCATGGTTCAAGCTAACAGTGCAGCCTTGCAGTGTGGGTTAGGAGAATGCCTGTGTCTGAGCTGAGAGCACTGACTGCAGTCCAATGGGCAAAGCTGCTGCCAATTGGTCAGGTGGAGTGGGGCAGAGGTGGCTGGGGTTTTGGACAGCGATAAAGCACACATTAACTCTGGCTGTCCAAGTGGTGGCCAGCATTCTCTGGGATGCATGAGGGGGCCTTGAGACTTAACCAAGAGAGGTTCTTAGGACATATATGCTAACGCACACATATCCTGCAGGAGGAGAACACCAGAATCATGGAGCCTGGTGATTTGGCAGATGCCTCATGGTTTACAGGGAGCAGAGAAGAAGGAGAGGAGAGCGGCGGAGGCACCTAGATTACCTATGAGAGAAACACCACCCTCAAGATGAAGGGGCAGTACACCTGCTGTGCACGGAGCTGAAGGTCCACACTAAGCCATCACTGGTAGGCACCTTGCTGGACCCAGGATCTATAGATGGTACCTGTCATTCCTGCAGATGACTGAGAACCAGTTGTTGCCGAAGACTATGCATGTCTAGGGAACTGGTCGGTCACATATGCCAGTGACTGCAGGATTTGGCACCATGGGGACATGGAGGGCATCCACTGCCAGTGGCCATCAGAGTGACCATGGTGCTCAATTTTTATGCCAGTGGCTCCTTCCTGTGGGGGTCCTCACAAGCATCCATGCACAAGTGCATCGAGGAGGTTACGGACAGCATGTTTGCACAGGCACAGAGCTTTATGCTTTTTTGACCGGGATCTAGCAAGCTAGGAAGCAAGAGTGCTGGGATTTGTAGATACCTCTGGTTTTCCACAGGTGCAGGGTTATCAGCTGCACCAGCATGGTGCAACAAGCAGTTCAGGGCTTCCACTCACTGAATGTTCAGCTGGTAAGTGGCCAGCACAAACACATCCTGCAGCTCTGCACATGATTCCTAGGGAACGTCCATGACTCCTCCCTACACCCTTAACAGGTATCAGATCCCTGACATCTTCCAAGGTTCAGAGAGGCTGCAGGGATGGCTCCTCGGGGACAAGGGCTACCCACAGAGGGCATGACTGATGACACCCCTGTGGCAGCCTCAGACTGCAGCAGAGCCACAATATACTGGCCTCATACTGCAACACAGACTTTGGTGGAGCAAATGATAGGCATTTTGAAAATGAGGTTCCGGTGCCTCAACAGATCTAGTGTAGCCCTGCAATACAGTCCCCAGAGAATATCACGCATCATTCCTGTTTGTTGTGCACTCCACAACCTGGCACGGCAATGGGGGTAGGAGCTGGCAGAGGAGGAGATGAAGGAGCTGCACGTATCCTCTGATGAGGAGGACACCGAAGGGGATGATGGTGATGGGGCCCTCGGAGGCGATATTGCTGGTGATGAGACCATCGCACTAGCCAAATGAGGCAGGTGTGCTCGGGAGGCCCTCATAGCCGCAAGATTCGTGCAGGATGATGATGAGATGCAGTGAGGACAGTCCTGACATCCTTACCTTGCATGTGTGAATGTTTGACACCAGCGCGACTAAGGGCAGCTCACTTGCGCTTTGTGATCAGGCTCATATCAGGAGATGCAGCTGTGAAATTTTAAGTTCACTTGATCCTTTGGCAGCCTCCAGCCCCTGACCCCTTCAGAACCACATCATCACTAGACACAGAGTTGGAAAGGACCCATTCTCTTACATACCGTGTTGGGTCCTACATCACGAGTGATTCAGGGAAAGTTGGGAAACACTGCGCCGACCACCCCTCTCCTCACTGTCATCATGTGAAGGAGGTTCCGGTCTCCTCACCGCAGACCACTGGCTGGATCCCAAGATCCATGTATGAGCCACCTCAAAGGTGCTGAGAGCCCACCGAGAGAATGATGGAACTCTGTGATGCCTGCCCATGACACTCTGGCAGCAATGACTAGCACCATCGAGGCGCAGGCGTCAGCAATATGTCCAGGGAGTGTGAAGCTGGACCATCACTTTGCTCTGAAGGTAACACACTGCACAGGGAAGAGGCCCTGGACTGAGACACCTGCCTTGATCTGACACATCATCCTCAGATCACCTTGACCCTAGCCCCAGTGTCACGGGCACCTCAGATGAGGACCCTGTGGTCAGCCCCATTGAAGGCACATCACAGCTCTCATCCACACCCTCCACTAGCACAGTGACATACACCTCGCTGGGGCCTGGACGTGGAGCAGCCTCAGGATTACATTCACATCACAAAACCTGTTCCACCTCAGGCAGAGGCTGAGACATCTGAGGTCGTCGGCACTCGGAGAACTGCTGGAGGAGGCAAGGAATCTGTGAGTCTGAGTCAGTTGATAAACCTCTGGACTCAGTCCTCAATCAATTGTTGGAGCTACAAAAACAATCACAGGAACGTCATGGAGGGATTCCTGGTGCACACCTCAGATTGCAAGGGATGATGGAGGGGTCTGTCCGCAATTGCAACCAGCGCATAAAACGTCATTTTTCACAGCCGCTACTGCCCTGAGTGCAGATCTGGGATGATTCCATCCTGGGTCTGTTTTTTTTTGGAACAACACAGGTTAGAGGAAAATGTGAAATAAGTGTTTAAAGTGATGATAGGGTAGGACAGGGCAAGCTGACTGTGCAGAATCTGTCTAGTAATTGAGGGATCTAGAATGAAGAGCCATTGACGAAGATTAATTGTAAGTGATTTTGAATGGAACATAGGGTGAGGGATTCACTTTCAGGGTTAATAGTTGAAACAGAAACAATGGGTGGAATTTAATGCTCCCCTGCAGGTGAGTTCTGAGGTAGGGAGGCTGCTTGCTCAAGTGAGAGGGGGGAGGATGGGAACCTCCCCATATCTCCCCAATGATGTCTGGAGCGGGGAGGCTCGTGGTGAGATTTCCCACCTGGACTCCACTTGAGGCCCTTAAGTGGGCAATTAATGCCCACCCAAGGGCCTCATTCCACCTCCACTGGTATTAAATACCCTGACAGCGGGTCATAGCCCCAAATTAATGACAGACATATTGAGCTTTAAATAAGATGCATTTTTTTAAATGACAAGCAACAGCTGGCTAAGAGTGTAAAATAACCACTTGCTGGAACATCCCTATGTGGATTACACTTGACTAACTAGTCCAGATAATGGAACATCACACCTACAAAGATGTCAAGGCCTACATCAGAGAGAGAGAGACATCAAAGGAAAAGATGCAATGCAACAACTGAACTGTAATCTCCAGTGGTTGCGGAGGTAATGAGGACCGATTACCATCTCAGCAGGAACCATCTTGTGAGTCATATCCCAGACTGTGGGCATGATGTGAGTTGAAAAGAAAGCAGATCTGAGCAAAAGGCATGTTTGTCTTCCCCCCTTCCAGGAATACACAAGAAAAGGGGTTAAAAGCCAACTGTAAGCCTGATCTCTGTGTGCTAGGATAGGTGTTCCAAGCCTAGTGTGTGAGGGTGTGCTGTGAAAGTCATAGCTGAAGAACATCAAGTGGGCATCCCTGCATTTGCAAGTAAATCTCTCTGATTGCTGGAAGCAAGTCAGAAGTCAGCAAAGCCACAGTCAAAAAGGAAACAGGACAACTCCTTTCAGCTAACCTTCAAAGCCAAGAATCCCCAAACCAACTGCTCAGTGGTCAAAGTCAGCTCAATTGGAATCACCCCAACTTAATGGCCGCAATATTTCATCACCTACTCCTCACGGACAAACTAAAGGCTGATTCACATATACATTTTTAACTTCTATTTCTGGACCACTTCGCATTTTTAATCTGTGTGTATGTACCTTCAGTTTGAAGGAGAGAAGAGTAGGTCTGAGACTAAGTTTTTAAACTTAAATAAGGACAATTATGAGAGCATGAAAGCAGAGCTGGCTAAAGTGAATTGGCAAATTAGTTTGAAGGATATGTCAATGGAGATACAGTGGCTAATATTTAAGGAGATATTTCAGAATGCACAGAATAGATACATTCTAATGAATAAGAAAAAGTCCAAAGGATGGGCACACCATCCATGGTTAAATAGAAAGGTTAAAGATAGTATCAAACTTAAAGGAAAAGCATATAATTGTGCAAAGATTAGTGGAAGGCCAGGATATTGGACAGAACATAAGGGACAGCAAAGGATGACTAAAATACTAGTAAGGAGGGAAAAATTAAAGTATGAGAGAAAGCTAGTCAGAAATATAAAAACAGATAGTAAAAGCTTTTATAAATATTTTAAAAATAAAAGAGTTAACAAAGTGAGCATTAGTCCTATAGAAAGTGAGTCTGGAGAATTGATAATGGAAAACAAGGAGATGACAGGTGAATTGAACAGGTATTTTACATCAGTTTTCACTATAGAGGATACAAATAACATCCCAGAAGCAGCAATAAACCAGGAAATGGAAGTGGGGAAGGAAGTCAGAAAAATTACAGTCACCAGAGAAGTGGTACTGAGTAAATTGTTGGAGCTGAGGGCTGACAAGAGCCTGGGTCCTGATGAGTTTCATCCCAGGGTCTTAAAAGAAGGGTCCAGTGAGATAGTTGATCCATTGGTTTTAATTTTCCAAAACTTCCTAGATTGGGAGAAGGTCCTGTTAGATTGGAAGATGGCAAATGTAACTCCATTCTTTAAAAAGGGAAGGAGAGATTAAGTGGGAAACTATAGGGCAGTTAGCTTAACCTCTGTTGTAGGGAAAATGTTAGAAGTTATTATTAAAGAAGTTATAGCAGGGCACTTGGATAACCTCAAGGTAATCAGACAGAGTCAACATGGTTTTGTGAAAGGGAAATCATGTTTAACCAACTTATTGGAGTTCTTTGAGGAAGTAACATGTGCTGTGGGTAAAAAGGGAACTAGTGGATGCACTGTATTTAGATTTCCAGAAGGCATTTGATAAAGTTCTGCATCAAAGGTTATTGCGGAAAATAAAAGCTCATGGTATAGTGGGTAAGATATTGACATGATAAAAAATAGCTAACAGGAAACAGGGAGTAGGCATAAATGGGTCTTTTCCTGGCTGGCAGGATGTAATGAGCAGTGTGCCACAGGAATCAGTGCTGGGACCTCAACTGTTTACAATTTATATAAATGACTTGGATGAATGGATTGCCAAATTTTCTGATGACACAAAGATAAATTGGAAAGAAAATTTGAACAGGACATAAGGAGGCTACAAACAGATGTAGATAGGTTAAGTGAGTGGGCAAACATCTGGCAGATGGAGTATAATGTGGGAAAATATGAAATTGTCCATTTTGGCAGGAAGAATAAAAGAGAAGCATATTATCTAAATGGTGACAGATTGCAGAGGTCTGAGGTACAGAGGGATCTCAGTGTCCCAGTGCATGACTCACAAAAAGGCTAGTACGCAGGTACAGCATCTAATAGGAAAGCTAATAGAATGTTATCATTTAGTGTGAGGGAAATTGAATACAAAAGTAGGGAGGTTATGTTTCAGCTCTACAGAGCACTAGTGAGACCACATTTGCAGAACTGTGTACAGTGTTGGTCACCTTTTTAAGGAAGGATGTCAATGCACTAGAAACAGTTCAGAGAAGGTTTACCAGACTAACACCTGGATACTAATATTTTCCTTACGAGGAAAGGTTGGACAGACTAAGCTTGTGTCCACTGGAGTTTAGAAGTGTCAGAGGCAACTTGATTGAAACATATAAAATCCTGAGGGGTCTTGACAGGGTGGATGTGGAGGGGACATTTCCTCTTGTGGGAGAATCCAGAACTAGGGGTCCCCGTTTAAAAATGAGGGGATGCATATTTAAAACAGAGATGAGGCAAATTTTTTTCACTTAGAGTGTTATGAGCCTTTCGAACTCTCTTCCTGAAAAGGTGGTGGAAGGAGAATCTTTGAATATTTTTAAGGCAGAGGTGGGTAGATTATTGAAATGCAAGAGGGTGATTGGTATCAGGATAGGCAGGATGCAGATTTCAGGTTATTGTCAGATCAGCTATGATCTTATTGAATGGCAGAGCAGGCTTGAGGGGCTGAATGGTCTACTCTTGCTCCTTGTTTGTATGTGTGTTGTGTTTTTATTATTTTTTACTGCGTTTCAGAAACAAATTAGCTCAATTTTTCTCTAACTCAGGAAATTGGCCCTATTCAAAACATAAATGCATTTGGACTGGGAAAAGGTATCTATGAGAGAATTTTTAAATTAACCTCATAGCGACCAACCAAGTGGGTTGAATAAAGAGAGGGAGCCAATTCGTCCCTCCTCACCTAGGAGCTTAATAATGTGGAGAACCTTGCCTGGGGCCCAGTCGTAGCATGGACCAGCAGTGAGCGGGGCCTCCCTGTTGCTTGCAGCGTAGCTGGGAGCGAGTGGGTGGTGGACTCGGGGATGGAGGCTGGGGGATGGCGTTTGGGTTGTCACTTGTTCAAAGGCACTCAGTGCCTGACCGAGGGACTCAGCCATCATTAAAGGGGGGAGGGGGCTGCAGAGAGCCACCTGTCCTTCCCTTTCCTCCAAAAATCCCTGCTTTGGTGACTCCCCGCCCTGTGACCCCCCATCCCACACTCACGTACCTTTCTCTAGGGGTCTAACGATGATCCCTGGTGAAGGCCCAAGTCTATTACCGGCAGCACCACTGTTCCCAATGGCACAGCCGATATTGGAGAGCTGCTGGCCTCTGATTGGCCGGCAGCTCTTGGGGGCAGGATTTCCGACCCCTGGGGCAAGTGCAGTATTTAAGTATCCCCTGTGCAGCCAGGAGGCCCCGGAGGCAACATTCCCACCACCAATTAAGGACTTAATTCCCTCAGGACTCCTGGAGGTTGGGTCAGCTGCCAGTTTTGGTGGCAGACGTCGGGTTCCCACCATTTTTATTAAATTCTGCCCCATAGCTGGGAATTCCACCAGAGCTGCTCCTTCCCTGCTACTGTAACTTCACCAAGTACCCTGTTCATGCAGATAAACCAAGTTTCTGTTGGTCTTCAGTTACTATACAAGTACAATGGTACAGTAAGAACAGTTCTGATGTCCTTTTTTGTTATTCATTGACGGGATGTGGGCTTCACTGGCTGGGCCAGCATTTATTGCCCAACCCTAATTGCCCTTGAGAAGGTGGTGGTGAGCTGCCTTCTTGAATCACTGCAGTCCCTGTAGTGTAGGCACACCCACAGTGCTGTTAGGGAGGGAGTTCCAGGAGTTTGACCCAGTGACAGTGAAGGAACGGCGATATATTTCCAAGTCAGGATGGTGAGTGACTTGGAGGGGAACTTCCAGGTGTTGGTGTTCCCATCTATCGGCTGCCCTTGTCCTTCTAGATGGTATTGGTCGTAGGTTTGAAAGGTGCTATCTAAGGAAACTTAGTCATTCCCTGTATATTTACATTCAAGATTAGATTGGATAGGCGGATGGAAGAAATTGAACTAAAAAGATATAGGAACAGGATAAGTAAGCATGATTAGAGTTTTTTTCCCTATGGAGGGTAAATACTCAGATGGACTGGTTAGGCGGAATAGGTTGATTTTAAGTGCTAACCTCTTTGACTTCCAATATAAATCATGTACTACCAGGATGGCATTTATTCTGTAGTTACTGATCTAAAGCTAATAGCTACAGGATAAACACATCTGAGAATGCTGACATGTAAAGTTTCTAAAGGGTTAACATTGTTGGAATAATATTTTAACATGGAAGTCGTGCCAAGAGGATAAATCAGAGCAAGATTTCACGAAGACACAGATCATTTTTGTAATAAAAGTTATATTGGGAAAGACATTTTACTGTGTCATGAATAATCATTTTTGCAGAGAGCAACATTGGGTTTGAAATGAACATGTACATGTGCATTCAGGGATCTAATGTTAGTCACAATTGAAAAGGTCAGATGCTTGTAAATCTTTGTGATAAACCAAGCAATGCAAATTCTCAGCATGTAGCTTCTGTGGGGACAGAATGCATTTAATGGCTCAATAATGAAACTGAATTATTTCTACTGCTGCAACATAGCAGCAAGTGAATGCAAATCTAATTAGTTGAATAGTGAGCTCTGTCATTAATGGAGAGTGCATTCAGAGAATAAATCTGTATCAGGGCAATTTTTTGTAAAAATAATTTTGCCAAGTTCTACATAAACATAATAATTATGAAAGATTAATTTTTATTTAAAGATAAAATGACAGACCATTTATTATTTTTTATCAACACCAAGTAAATGCCTGTCTATCTGACCTGTAACGCACGGGATGACAATAAAATAAACTGCTTCCTATCTGTTGTACAACATGCCTGATTCAAATACGCCTATCCAGAATCCTAATCCAAGTTTAAAATTTGGTAGATTTTTAATTTGTGCATCATAATTTATAATGGAAAATACTGGTTGAGCCACTCATTCTGCAACTCTCCCAATCTTTATTTCCATTGAAGTCAAAGGGGGACTTAATCCCATAGTACCCATTTTAACCTATCGCCCATTTTAACCTATCACCAAAGCTAAACTTAGTCACGTCATCCTTGATCATAGAAACTAGGAGCAGGAGGAGGCCATTCGGCGCTTTGAGCCTGCTCTGCCATTCACTATGATCATGGCTGATCGTCCAATTCAATAGCCTGCTCCTGCTTTCTCCCCATACTTTTTGATCACTTTCGCCCCAAGAGCTATATCTAACTCCTTCTTGAAAACATACAATGTTTTGGCCTCAGTTACTTTTACTGTGGTAACGAATTCCACAGGCTCACCACTCTCTGGGTGATGAAATTTTTCCTCATCTCAGTCCTAAATGGTCTACCCCATATCCTCAGACTGTGACCCCTGGTTCTGGACTCCCCCACCATTGGGAACATCCTTCCTGCATCTACTCTGTCTAGTCCTGTTAGAATTGTATAGATTTCAATGACATCCCCCATCATTCTTCTGAACTCCAGTGAATATAATCCTAACCGACTCAATCTCTCCTCATATATCAGTCCCGCCATCCCAGGAATCAGTCTGGTAAACCTTTGCTGCACTCCCTCTATAGCAAGCACATCCTTCCTCAGATAAGGAGACCAAAACTGCACACAATATTCCAGGTGTGGTCTCACCAAGGCCCTGTATAATTGCAGCAAGACATCCCTGTTCCTGTACTCGAATCCTCTGGCTATGAAGGCCAACATACCATTTGCCTTCTTTACCGCCTGCTGCTCCTGCATGCTTACCTTCAGCGACTGGTGTACAGGGATACCCAGGTCTCGTTGCACATTCCCCTCTCTCAATTTATAGCCATTCAGACAATAATCTGCCTTCCTGTTTTTGCTACCAAAGTGGATAACCTCACATTTATCCACATTATACTGCATCTGCCATGCATTTGCCCACTCACTCATCTTGTCCAAATCACACTAAAGCATCTCTGCATCCTCCTCATATCTCACCCTCCCACCCAGCTTTGTGTCATTTGCAAATTTGGGGATATTGAATTTAGTTCCCTCATCCAAATCATTAATATATATTGTGAATAGTTGGGGTCCCAGCACCGATCCCTGCAGTACCCAACTAGTCACTGCCTGCCATTTGGAAAAATACCCGTTTATCCCTACTCTTTTTTTCCTGTCTGCCAACCAATTTTCTATCCATCTCAATACACTACCCCCAATCCCATGCGTTTTTTTTTACACACTAATGTCAAAAGTCTTCTGAAAGTCCAAATAAACCACATCCACTGGCTCCCCTTCATCACCTCTACTAGTTACAACCTCGAACAATTCCAGTAGATTTGTCAAGCATGATTTCCCTTTTGTAAATCCATGCTGACTCTGTCCGATTCTGCCACTGTTTTCCAAATGCTCAGCTATTAAGTCTTTTATAATGGACTCTAGAATTTTCCCCACTACCGACGTCAGGCTGACTGGTCTATCATTCCCTGTTTTCTCTCTACCTCCCTTTTTAATAGTGGGGTTACATTAGCTCCCCTCCTATCTATAGGAATTGTTCCAGAGTCTATAGAATCTCGGAAGATGACCACCAATGCATGCACTATTTCTAGGGCCACTTCCTTAAGTACTCTGGGATGTAGATTATCAGGCCCTGGGGATTTATCAGCCTTCAATCCCTTCAATTTCCCCAATGCCATTTCCCTACTAATACTGATTTCTGTCAGTTCCTCCCTTTCACTAAACCCTGTGTTCCCCAACATTTCTGGTATGTTATTTGTGTCCTCATGTAAATGAGGGTGAAACAACTCTGTTTATAAAATTCTGGTGAATGCCAATTTTTCTCAATAATTAACAACCAACTAATGAAACTACATTCACATAAATTGCATGTTTTATAGTTATATATTCTCATCATTTCATTAAAGTGTTTGTTAATTATCGGGCAAAATAGGCATTCTTGTGCATTTCATTAAGAGGAACATTACCCCATTGTGGGTTGATGTCATGTTGATGTGATATTAATAACGATTGCTTTTAAAGCATTTGTATCAATTCTTTTATTTCCTCTACCTTGGTGCCTTTGTTAAGATAATGGTCAAAAGAATTTTGTGTGAACACAGCCACTCATTTGTCATAATATCACAAAATGTGATTTCGATACCTTAAATATAAGTAAATGTTATCAACGAACATTTAACTTAATCACTTGTTAAATGCACCATTGATCAGAAATTGACCTGCACTTGCCATCGAAATACTGTGGCTGCAATAGCAGGTCAGAGGCAAGGGATCCTGCCGCATGTAACTGACTTGCGGACAAGCCAAAGACTATCCACCATTAACAAGATACAAGTGAGATGATGGTGTAGTGGTATTATCGCTGGACTAATAATAATCCAATAGACTCAGGGTAATGCTCTGTGGACCCAGGTTCGAATCCTGCCAGGGCAGGTGCTGGGATTTAAATTCAATAAAAACCTGGATGACCATGAAACTACCATCAATTGTTATTAAAAACCCATCAGGTAGGGAAGGAAATCTGCCTGGTCTGGCCTACGTGTGACTCCAGACCCACAGCAATGTAGTTGGCTCTTAAATGCCCTCTGATTGAGGGATAAGCAATAAATGCTGGCCCAGCCAACAAAACCCACATCCCATGAATGAATTAAAAAGAGTGAATGCAGCTCCAATAATGCTCAAAAAGCTTGACACCATTGAGGACAAAGCAGCCCACTTGATTGGCACCCCATCTACAAACATTCACTCCCCCCACCACTGATGAACATTGGCAGCATCTACAAGGTGCACTGCAGAAACTCACCGAGGCTCCTTAGGCAGCACTTTCCAAAACCAAGGCCACTGTCATCTAGAAGGACAAGGGCAGCAGAAGATGGATGGGAAAACCACCACCTGGAAGTTCCCCTCCAAGTCACTCACCATCCTGACTTGGAAATATATCACTCTTCCTTCATTGTCGCTGGGTCAAAATCCTGGAACTCCATCCCCAACAGCACTGTGGGTGTACCTACACCACATGGATTGCAGTGGTTCAAGAAGGCAGCTCACCATCACCTTCTCAAGGGCAATAAATGTTGGCCTAGCCAGCGACACCCACATCCTGTATAAAGGAAATTTTAAAAATGTTATTGCCAATGTTCATGCTGTATGATTAGGTTTTAGATTCACAAATTAGTTATTTGCAACCTACTGTTTCTAGATGCAATGCAAGAGAAAATTCTTTGTCAGTCAGTTATGCATGGATTGAGATTCAACTGTAAAATACATAGCACAGGTATCTTCATTTATTTTGTTCAAGTTTGCAGATATATCGTTATTTTTGTGTTGATGCAAAGTAGTTCCTGGTGTGCATCAATTCTAAAGGTTACTATACCACTGAGCTGTCAGCTGATCTCAACCTGATCCAAAGGCACTAAACCCGCCCAGTTCAGGGGGCTGCTGTGCACTACTTTCAGTCCAGTTCAAAGCCATATTTTAAGAATCCATTGGCAGTCCATTAGGCCTCGAGGGAACTTATAAAGTTTCACCTGAAACATTTCTAATATTAGGACGAAGCAGATGCTGACACTCCCTCTCCCAACAGTAAAAATTAGCTGTAAAGCTTTCTTGCTGTGAATCATTGGCAAGGAGACTGAAATTAATCTACAGCACAATAATAGGCTGCTAGCTGCACACTACAGCTGGAAGATATCCCTCTCAGATTTGTATCTGTAACATAACTGCAGCCTAGATGTATTTATGATTCACGTCACTTTAAGGAAACTTTCACCTGATGCGTGCATGAAATAATAAAGAGATGCATTTCTGCCTGTTCAGTTACATTAGATGATTTTCTTAAAATGTAGTCACAACACCAAAATGTGGAATCTTCAATCAAGCATACAATATTCACCAATTACTGCGCATCATTATGTTAGCAGGTATACCAGCCCCATTACTGAAAATTCATCGTCAGTAAATGAGAGCAGTAAATGCTGCAAAATTCACTGTCTGCACATGAACAGCCCTTTATAAGAGATCTCTCTGGAACTTTAGTTTATTTTTACAACATTTTTTGTTTGATTTTCTCAATTCTGTTCTCTTCCAAAATAGCTTGGAAAGTGAGTTAACCAGGTTTGCGCTGGCTTCTGTCAGTAGCATTCTAGAATGTTTACAGGGTTTGAAAATGGTGCAAATGCTGTTGCCAAATTTCCTCTCCCTCACAGTGAGTTGAAAAGATCGACTAAACTGGAGCTACTCCAGTTAGCATTTGTATACGATTCAACAAAGTTCATTTATTTCACATCACTGCTTACCAATCAATGTCCTCACTGGTGTATTGTCATAAAACATATTCTGATTATTTATGGATTCAAAGCTTTTGCTTAATTCCAAGGTTTACTTTGTTTTACACCATGTTGGTAGCCTGGAATATCAACATCCTGGGGATTACCATTACCCAGAAGCTGGACTGGACCAGTCATCGAAATACTGTGGCTGCAAGAGCAGCTCAGAGGCTGGGAATCTTGCGGAAAGGAATTCACCTCTTGACTCCCCAAAGCCTGTCCACCATCTACAAGGCATAAGTCAGGAGTGTGACAGAATACCCTCCACATGCCTGGATGGCTGTAGCTCCAACTGAAGCAGTCCATGCCCAAATTCAGCAAGACCTGGACAACATCCAGGCTTGGACTGACAAGTGGCAAGTAACATTCACATCATACAGTGCCAGGCAATGACTATCTCCAGCAAGAGAGAGTCTAAGCATCATCCCTTGACAATTAATGGCATTGGCATCACTGAATCCCCCACAATCAACAACCTGGGGGTTCCCATTAACCAGAAACTGAACTGGACAAGCCTTATAAATACTGTGGCTCCAAGAGCAGGTTGGAAGCTAGGAATCCTACAGCGAATTATTCACCTCCTGACTCCTCAAAGCCTATCCATCATCTGCAAGGCATAAGTCAGGAGTTTGATGGAATACTCCCTGCTTGCCTGGATGAGTGCAGCTTCAACAACACTCAAGAAGCTCAACACCATCCAGGACAAAGCAGCCCGCTTGATTGACACCCCTTCCACAAACATTCATTCCCTCCACCACCAAAACACAGTAGCAGCAGTGTGTACCATCTATAAGAGGTGCTGCAGAAATTCACCAAGCCTCCTTCAACAATACCTTCCAAACCCACAAAGGTCAAGAGCAGAAAATTCATGGGAACACCACTAGCTGCAAGTTCCCCTCCAAGTCACTTACTATCCTGACTTGCAAATATATCGCTGTTCCTTCACTGTCGCTGGGTCAAAATCCTGGAATTCCCTTCCTAACAGCACTGTGGGGGTAGGAACTGCACCCTATTGGTATTGAGTTCATACATACACACACACACACACACACACACACACACAAAATGACAGCCTGCCGGATGCAGAGCCATGACATTTGAACCTGCCACTGCCATTCTGCAACTCCACACTTGAGTTAATGTAAACGTTTCATCGTTGAATCCAATGTTAAACCTAATGAAGGCCTTCCTACCCTGCTATCAGTATCATTTTGTTAGATCATGAAAACCTGGTAGGTTAGTTGCTGGATTCTTTCTTCTGGTGACTGACTATTACAATCCCCGCTGATGTTAATTCTGGGCAAGTCAGATCCCAGAATGATACCTGGCTTGATAGATCCTAACTTATTTTTAGAAACCATGAGGAAAGTTACTGAACAAATTCACAGGTTGATAAACGTTTAATACAAAGAATAAAATATTTATTAAAACAAGAAAAGTGGACTATATTACACCAGGCAGAAAGGTTGGACAGTTCTCAATACCAACACAAGAAGATGATTCAATTTCCCAATATTCCTCTCACCAGCAATGTCTTTGCTGACACATAAACCAGTGAAGAGTTATCACTGGCTTGACACAGAGGCTCCTTGCTTGCAACTGGTACACATGCAGACAGTTTTCTTCTGGTGAATTCTTGAGCATTCACTTGATGCTTCTCACCCAACTCGTATCTCTCCCCGAGACACCCAAAAATAATAGCACTTTAAACTCTCTGTATCAGTAGCAACAACATTAAACTGATCACGTTAGAGTCTTATAACTGACTATTCAGTAAACCACTGTCCCAGAGCCTGGTGCTTTTCTCAGGGAGTTGAAAAATTGACACCAGGCAACAGCCTAGTCTTTTCTACTTTGTGTTTTCTTCCAAAACCACTAAACATCTAATTCCTTTTTAACTCATCTCTTTAATTTCCTGGGTTCTAAAATCTCATTAAAAATGTACCTTATAAATAAACCCAAAAGACTGACCTTTCAGCCACAAATCCACCCAGATTTCAGGGCACCAAGGTTCATAAACAACCTACATGAAACTGATCCCTTTTTTAACACACAAATATATATTTTTACTTAAAAATTATACATTGTTCCTAACACTGACATTTTTAGGGGTTTCTTGCACTTGGCTCTCTCACATGTTCAGCCATTCTTCGAAGTATTACAGCACTGATTCAGTTCACAAAGGACTCCTACCACTTCTTGCAGCCAAAATACGCATCCTATTTAAGAGGTCTTAAAGTAGTACCAGTCACCCATGACATCAAGCTCCTTGCCGATGTATGTGGCCAATGAACAGCAAAGGTAGTGCTGACTGCATGCAACAAACATGTTCTGACTGCATGCAACAAACATGTTAAACAGCAGACAGCATGAATTTAACATGCTGCCTTCAATGCACCAATGGGTGTGGGATAATTGCATACCATGACCCCATGTCTGCTTGGGGAGGTTATCCAATGTAACCAAGTACCATTCAATTTTATGGAAGATTTGGGTGGGAAAGGATAGAAGGAACACACTTTGAGTGAAACAATAAATATTTTCATATCTTCAGTGATATAGAAGACAGCTTTTGTATGACCCTGGTAAGTAGGTGCATCGTGACTCGGACATGTGTAGAGTCCACCTGAAGGAATCCATGGAAAGTGATTGAATTTTGTGGTGGCCTCTCATCATAACGCATCCCTGAACTGTCAGGGTAAAACATTTTCTGCAGAGTCAGCTCGTAATTTAGGAGACGACAATTCAGATTGGCATGAGTTTGTCAAGGGCCTGCAGCAACAACTTTAAAAGGAGGCGTAACTAATGTAGGGAACAGAAAAAGAGAGCATCTGTGGAGTAGCAGCCAGCATGAGCGTAAGACGTTTCACATCCATTAAGGTGAAGAGAAAGATTCCCGAAAGCCCCATCCAAGGTTCAGCAGCAGGGTCCCTTTAAATGGCCACTTTTCTATTTGTAGCATCTGTGGCTGCTGCACAGAGGCTGATGTTAGTCAGGCAGACAGGGGTGAAGATGGCATCACAGCCTAAATAACATCACTTGGCTTTTATTTCTATTTCTGCATGAGGATATTTCAGGAAGGAGCTCCAGACTCCACATGCATGTCTAGAGGGGAAGCCATGAAAACGGATTTCTTGCCCTGTCATATAGCTGTCTCCTTTATCACCTACATCAGTATTTTGATCAATCATCACAGGGCTCATTTTCTAATTCAGTTCAGCATTTATGAAAATATAATCAGTTGGATGAGGGTTAGGAGTTTAGGAAGACCCAAAGTGCCCAAATTATGCAAATTAAATAAGACACCTTAAAGGTCCAATTATCCTCTTTCTCAGCAGGAATCATAGAATGGTTACAGCACAGGAGAAGGCCATTCAGCCCATCTGGTGCCACTCTCTCACGTTTTCTCTATAACCCTGCATATTGTGGGATGCTGGATATTCTTCAGAAGGTCTTAATGAAGCCTTAGTAGTCTTAGGTAGGTTAACAGTATGTATTTATTGACTACACGAACTATGCATATATATTATATATATATATGTACGTATATATATATATATATACCAAATATATGTGTGTATGTATATTTACATATACACATATATATAAGGGTTCAAGTTAGGAATTGTCTCCATGCTCGCGTGTACACGACTGTCTAACACTTGACTGACCCCGAGATGTGAGTCCTGTGTTGTCTTACATCACTGTGTGGATGATAGTCCCCTGTTAGCGCTATATGCACCAGACCCTTATAGTACACTCCCCTAAAGTCTTATAAACTTTGCATATCTTATAAAGTCTTATAAGTCTTATAAACTTTGCATATCTTGTTTGCTTTACTGTCGGAGGGCTGGTAGGCTCTGTCCTTGCAGGTAAACTCTGTTGATTTGGAGGTTGTTCTGGCATCTGGGTACCTTTTCATCCTCTTTTTCCATTCCTTGGTATTGAACTGCTCTTTGTCGGTTTGGCAGTTGTGGTGATAGGTGGTTGTTATTCCATCCTGTTTCTTGCAGAGTGGACAAACGTTGTGCTCATCTCCTTGTCGTTTTTTTCATCTTCTTCCTTCATCATGTGGGTCAACATGATGCCCTCTGTGATGGAAGATGGCCATTCCTGTTATGAAGATGTGTTTCTTTTAATAAGCTCACCGCTGTGTGCTGTGCTGTTGGCAATAGAAGGCTGTTACTTGGTTCCAGCATCGCCTGTGGCTCTGTCACGCCGTTTGGGAGTTGCAGCATTTGCTCTGTGTTGGAGTGTTGACCTCATCAACAGTCGTCGGAGCTGGAGGTTGGAACTCCTCTGGTTCTTGGTTGCTCTCTTGTCTATCCTCCACTGGAGGCACCGTGGTAACCATCTGAGTGGATGGCTGTTCTGAAGAATGAGGGTTTTCTGGCTCCTGCAAGGAATATGGACAAAACTACTCAGCAAAGAGAGAAGACAGTTCAGAGCTGAAGTCCCAGTCAGGATACTCTTTCTTGTTTGAGCTCTCGGAAACTTGCAGTTCTGTATAATTTATGACAGTAATTGTCTTGCCGTCTTCTGCAATTTTGAGGGGATTCAGGGCTACACAGGCATCCCTGCTCAAGAGAAAAAAAAAGATCGATTACGGGTGACATACATCAGCTTGAAGATTTATTTGCTGCCATACTTTAGTGGTCCCAGAATCATGCCTGTGACCAGAGGTCAGATTCCTCTGGCCCACACACAAAGTGGGGTGTCTGCTGTTTGAAGCCAGAGATCCCTCAGCCATGGCTCTCTGTCCGATGGGACTGTTACTATTTTCTAAGACGGCTGTTAACCAAAATGTTCACATTCCAAAATGAGAATCCAGCATCTGTGACTTCACCCAAGAAGCTTGGCTGTGTGTCCTCTTGGTGTGCAGTTTGGTCTTCTATGTGTTTAGATGTTTTGGCTTTGCGCAGTTTGCCAAAGTGTTCATTTCTGTTACATTGAAAGCACTGGGCTGAAGTGATAGGATACTGATCTCACCTATAGGGGGTGCTTTGCTCCAGAGCACCAGCATGGTCACTCTCCCGGTCAGTTAGGGTATTATTTCCCTTTGCCTGGTGTGTTTCTGTTTCTGTGCGGTTTCATTAACTGGACTGTGGGGTTTCCTTTGTACTATGGTTTACTTTCTCCTCTTAAAATGGACCTGGAATTCACATTGCCTAACAACCTGGATAGCGTTCACCAGGTTTAGGTCTTCCTTTGTTTTCAACATGTCTGAGAGTGTGTCATCCACCACTCTTACAACGATTCTATCTCCAATAAATTCAGATTTTAGGTCTCTGCATTCACAGCCTTCAGCTATCCTGCAGAAATCATTAATGAATGAGTTATTAAACTTAGTCCTTCTGAGGATTTTGTAGCTTCTTCAAATTTAGCAGATGGTTCGTTGATTCCTTGTCTGGCGATATTGTCCATTAATGGGCCTATCAAATAAAGCAGCTTATTAACTTGCTCAGCTTCTGACTTTCTATTCAGACCTGAAGCAATCATTTATCTGAGGAATATTTTTCTCCAAAGTCTCCAATGGATCTGCGCCTTGGATAAGTCCAAACTGACCTGGAAAATTAGATTTCAGATCCATGGTTAAAAATGTTTTTTCCTTCTCAGAGTAAGCCTAGATGCTGCGTATTCGTGTGCCGATCAGGACTGTAGTTTCCCTGATGGAGTTGTTAAATGGCAATTTCTGACCACTGAGCTATTTAAAATTTTTCAGGGCTTGCTGTATCCTGGAGTTGTAAAGTTTTAGTTCACCCCTGCTAGGTCTGCTGACTCTGCACTCTGCGAATTGAAGCTGGACTTCCAAGAAATTCGAAGGGGTCTTCTGCTGCAGTGAGGAATTTTGAATTTCTGCCTTCAGCTTCCAAGCCTTTCTTTGCAGCTTTTCCCTGGTGATTTTCCTCTGCACATCTGCTTCTCGAACTTTTCTTCACATCAGAATGCTTCTTGGAACTTTTCTTTCGTCTTGCAGGATTTTAGTTTTGCTCTGCATTTCTTGAGAGGTTTTATTGTTTTCCATTTGCTGCCACTAGGTTGTAGTGTATTGGATACTGTTTGGTAGGTCTTAATGAAGTTAACCTTATGGGTTCTTAATGAGGTTAACTTTATGTATTTATTAGCTACAAGAACTATGTACATATATACAGTAAAGAGTTCAAGCTCAGAGCTGTCTCCATGCTGGCTTGTGCACATGGCTCTGTCCAACACTAGACTGACTCCTAGATGTGGGTCATGTGTTCTCTTACATCACCGTGTGGATGGTACTGTACTCAGTTCCTACATGTGCCAGACTCTGAAACTACACTGCACTTCCTTCCTTTTAAAAAAAAAATCCAATTCCCTCTTGAATGCTTTGATTGAACCTGCCTTCACCATACTCTCCGCAATATATTCCAGATCATAACCACCCACTGCGTGAAGAAGATTCTCCTCATGTCTCCAGTGCTTCTTTTACCAATTACCTTAAATCTGTGCCCTTTATTCACAACCTTTTTACGAACAGGAACAGTTTCTTTCTATCTCCTCTGTCCAGCCCCACATGATTTTGAACACCTCTTTCAAATCCCCTCTCACTCTCCTCTTCTCCAAGGAAAACAGTCCCAAAGTCTCCAATCAGTCTTCATAATCCCTGGAACCATTCTCATGAGTCTCCTCTGCACCTTCTCTAATGCCTTCACATCTTTTCTAAAATTTGGTGCTGAGAACTGGAAGGTACTTTTTCTTCTGCAAGCTACTATTAGATGGTAATGGTGGGAAGGCTTTTAAGAGTTTGTTTTTTGCTTTCTGGTGTCAGGTTTTGTGAATTTTCCTGAGTCTGAGGGTTGTGGGTGTAAGTTCCCTTGAGCATAGAATACAGTCTACGAAGTGAGTGCAGTACTGAGGAAGGAACATGCCATTTTCAAATCAGTCATTAGAGTGAGATTGTGTCTGCCCTCTCAGGTGGACATAAAAGCCTCATGGGTCTATTTGGAGAAGAACACAATCATTCTCTAAATTTGAATTTAAGTTACAACTTTCAGTCTTTATGTCACTTTGTTCCATGGATATTTGCTGAAGAAGCCATTCTTCTCTCCGAAGGACAGCCTCTTTTTTGCTACACTATCTGCAGAAACACCTCAAGAAAACAGAGCCATAAATTGTTTAGCTTTTTGCCTTGCATTGTTGCACGTTAGTCAAACAGCCAAAATATATAACAAAAACAGAATTACCTGGAAAAACTCAGCAGGTCTGGCAGCATCGGCGGAGAAGAAAAGAGTTGACGTTTCGAGTCCTCATGACCCTTCGACAGAACTTGAGTTCGAGTCCAGGAAAGAGCTGAAATATAAGCTGGTTTAAGGTGTGTGTGTGGGGGGCGGAGAGATAGAGAGACAGAGAGGTGGAGGGGGTTGGTGTGGTTGTAGCGACAAACAAGCAGTGATAGAAGCAGATCATCAAAAGATGTCAACAACAATAGTACAATAGAACACATAGGTGTTAAAGTTAAAGTTGGTGATATTATCTAAACGAATGTGCTAATTAAGAATGGATGGTAGGGCACTCAAGGTATAGCTCTAGTGGGTTTTTTTTTATTTTATATAATGGAAATAGGTGGGAAAAGGAAAATCTTTATAATTTATTGGGAAAAAAAAAAGAAGGGGGAAACAGAAAGGGGGTGGGGATTTCGCTCTCCCGGGCCCAGGGGCCACTTCCCCGGGCCTTCGGACGCAATCGGAGGTGCATCGGGCCGAAGCCGCCTTGCCGGCCGGCTTCCGGAGGTTTCCGGGGCAAAATCCGGTCCTCCCGGCGAGGGGGAGCCTTCCCCGGGCACGCCCGGGCTTCAGGCCGCCGCTTTACGTGACCGACCGAAAGACGGGGAAAATGCCGAAAATGACCAAAAATGGCCGACGGCGGGGCCTCCCGGTCGGTTTTGGGGGCAGCCTGGGTCGGTCCCTGCAGACCTGGAGGCTCGAGAAGGCACTTGGCGAAGTCGACCAATTCTTAATTAGCACATTTGTTTAGATAATATCACCAACTTTATCTTTAACACCTATGTGTTCTATTGTACTATTGTTGTTGACATCTTTTGATGATCTGCTTCTATCACTGCTTGTTTGTCGCTACAACCACACCAACCCCCTCCACCTCTCTGTCTCTCTATCTCTCCACCCCCCACACACACACCTTAAACCAGCTTATATTTCAGCTCTTTCCTGGACTCGAACTCAAGTTCTGTCGAAGGGTCATGAGGACTCGAAACGTCAACTCTTTTCTTCTCCGCCGATGCTGCCAGACCTGCTGAGTTTTTCCAGGTAATTCTGTTTTTGTTTTGGATTTCCAGCATCCGCAGTTTTTTTGTTTTTAAGCCAAAATATATTGCAGACAATAAAAAAAATCACAGCCGCGCAAAGTGAGAAGCAGCTTGCCTTTGAGTAGTAACAGCCCTTTAAGAGCTGCTGCAGTTTAGGCATTTCTACCTCCAAAATGTGACCTATTCTGTCAAACTAAATTTGGGTAGGCAGCTAAAAGATTATACTTAACTGAGCTGATCAAGCTAAAAGCCGCAGGCTTAAAACAGTATGGTTATTGGGGTCCACTGGCTGAATTTACTTTGAACCAGAATATCAACTTTGATGTGTGCATTACCTCAACACCACAGCTCTCGATCATTCCCCATGTCTTGTTTGACATCCAGCACTGTATAGACTGCAATTTCCATCAATTAAGCAGTGAGAAAGCCAAAGCTATTGTCTTTGGCCCTGGGCCTGTATTTTATTTGTTCATGAGATGGGGGTGTCACTGGCTAGGGCAGCATTTATTGACTATCCCTAATTGCCTTTGGCAACCGAGGGGCTTGCTAGGCCATTTCAGGGGGCATTTAAGAGTCAGCCACATTGCTGTGGGTCTGGAGTCACATGTAGGCCAGACCAGGTAAAGACAGCAGATTTGCTTCCCCAAAGGACATTAGTGGGGTAGATGGGTTTCTATTTTTATGACAATTGACAATGGTTTTATGTTCATCATCAGGCTTTTAACTCCAGATTGTTATTGCCATGGTGGGATTCAAACCCGGGTCCCCAAAGCATTGCTCTGGGCCCCTGGATTACTAGTCCATTAACACTGGGCTATATTTTTAAACCTTGATAGGGGTTGACCACAGTAGTAAGCAGGCATGGAATTTTGCATTCCTGTATAGCATGCCAGGTTTACAACACCACCCTGTCCCTGAGCCATTTTTTTCCCAAAGATGGGATGTGGGATGGCAGGGCTACCCATCTGCAAGTGGCATATAGCCAATTAATGTTCTCTAAAAGCCTGAGTAAGGCCATTCCTGTCCCCATCCCCATGCCTTCTGAGGCTTTGGAGAACAGAACAGTTGCCTGGAGATAGCCTCTCAGTGGTAGTATGGTTGGGGGCATGGTGGGTGGGGGTGGGGGGTGGGGGGGTGCGGTGGTGGGGTTGGCAGCGGGGGGGCAGTGGTCCTAGCAGGGTTTGAGCCTATCCCCGCCTGCTTGGTTTCAGCAGCAGCCCACCCTGTGGAGACGTTCCTCCTGGTGACCTGGAAGCTCAGGAGATTTTTACATTTTAAAATTAAAAAGGTTGGAGGGACAACACCTCCAACACATCTTGAGGCATCCTCTCTCTCTCTCTCTCTGTCTTAGCTGAAAAGTCAGCCTGTTGATTCTCAAGTCCTGTAAACGCTTCAACTTTGAAAACCCTCCCATCTCCCTGAAGTGGATAGCAAGCCTTCCGTCAGGACAATTGCAGATGAGACATGGGAACACCGCCACTTGGAAGTTCCCCACCAAGCCACACGCCATCCTGACTTGGAAACATATCACTGTTCCTTCACTGTTGCTGGGTCAAAATCCTGAAACTCCCTCCCTAACAGCACGGTGGATGTACCTACACCACATGGACTGCAGCGGTTCAATGGGGCAGCTCACCACCACCTTCTCAAAGGGCAATTAGGGATGGGCAATGCATGCCAGCCTAGCCAGCGAATGCCACATCCCATAAATGAATATATTAAAAAAAGAGTTGGTCAAATCAGGGAAAATTACTTCTGGGAGACTCTATCCACACAGTGCAGTCATCTGACCCCCATTCGACCCTGACATCGTGGTCCTGAAGCCAGCAGGAAGTATGCTGCCTACAATTTTGGAGCCATTGATTCCATCCCCTGTTCACAGCTTTGGTGTTCTTTATGTCTAGGGTAAATGAGTTTGTTGGCCAACTGAACTCTAACTGCATGCCTTCCTATGTTCTCATCAATTGCAGCTTGCAATCAATAATAGGGAGAGGTTGATGTAAGAGTAAACAGTGATGGTTTATTGAGGCATAGGGCAGGGCACAAGATCATATGTGCTCACTCAGAAATCTCCAGAACTAGGCTTACAGTTCCCAGTTGCTTGCACTGTGCAGTGATTCATCAGTGCTGTCACGTGATCAGTACAGTTGCATTCTCTTAATGGGACAGGGTACCTCACTTTACCACATCCCTCCCCCTCTTCTTAAAAGTACAGCTAACAAGCTTAAAACACATTAACTATTTACACAATAACTATTTAAAGGTCAAGTCTCTCACAATGCCTTCTTTGACAGATTGAGCGTCGTAGCCCAACAACCTCGGCTAATGTTTCTGAGGCCTCCTTTCCAGGGCCAGTTGCCCATGATGTCCCTCAGTGGATGATTTCCCCATCTTCAGGCGCAGTCATGTTCACTCCCCTCCAAATTGAAACAGATAAAAGGCAACAAGCACAAAGCAATACCTTGATGAATGACATGGTGGGTGAGGAGAAAGAGGAAAAGGAAAAAAATAAATCATTTTTGTTTTTCTTTCTGAAGACTGTCAATAATTTCTCTTTTCCTCCCTGTGTGTACTTTTCTTGGTAGCACTGACCCGTATCTCAGTCTTTTTTATAATTTCGCTGTTGTCTAAACCAGACTCAGACACAAGCTGAACGTGAATGAACTCAGTAGTTGGGTTTTCCAACAGCTCTTCTGAGATTCAGGGGCTTCTAGCTTTAAAACTTCAAGGCTTTTATGCATCTGCTGCTTCAGCTCTTCCAATTCTTTCCTATTCTCATTAATAATTTCCTTCTCAGCTAATTTGTTCCTTAACTTGGCCAGAGACAGTCTTAACTCATCCTTTTCTCCCTCATTTTTTTTGTGGCACAAATTAGGAGCTGATTGAATTTTGTAGCGCATGAAAGTCCTTTAATAGGTTTTCCATTTCCTTTTGAAGAATGTTGACTTCAGCTTGAACTCTGTCCCAGTGTAACACTTCTCTGGGCTTCTCCCATTGGGTCTTTGTGTACTCAGTTTTTCTTGCAGCAACACTTCCAGTTTCAAATTGGGAATGTGGCGGGCCGTTAAGATTTATCTCTCCCAGCTGGTTCCATCCGAGGAGACTTGGTCCCCTGCCTGACATTACAAATAGGGTTAATTTTGCAGACTATTCCTCATACGGCAACTTGTCTTGACATACCCCTTTCACATTTATTTCTTTGCCTGTGTATGTCCTCAGCTTTGTGTCCGAAACTTCTAACTTCAAATTATGGGTTCCTTTACTCAGATATCTAAATTATGATCTCCAGTGATGGACATCGACATTCCTATATTAATTTCCATCTTAATGGGTTGTCCGTTGACTGTAATGACTACTTGGATTGCCTCGGTTCTACCCGCTTTGAGGTTATATAATGAATGGATGTCTGATTCTATTTCTTCTAGCTCTTCCATGAGGCATATTGCAGGATTTCTCCTTCTGCCTTCCTAGTGTTGTTTGAGCTTTTCTCTGCAGCGCTGCATTATGTAGCCATAGTGGTGGCAGAGAAAACACTCGACTTGTTACAGTTGTCGTTCGCTCACTGGAGGCCTGGATGTTTTGCTCTCATTCATTTTGTGGGTTTTCACAGCATTGTATCATTGTTTATCAATGGTCGGGAGCTAGACAGCATTTCCTGCCTTTCCGTGGGGTCCAAAGTTTTTGTGCCTTTTGTTGCTGGATTGTCCCCTCAACCAGATGGATGGCACCATTGTGTGTCTCTTTTATCATTTCAGAATTTCAAACAGCACTCTCTGTCGTGGTAGCTAATTGTAATGCCTTATTGAAGTCTGTACTAGGTTCAGCTAGCAAATGCTTTTAGTTAGTATCATCTCCAATCCCACACATCAGCCGGTCTCTCAACATATCACTAATGGACGTTCCGAGTTCGCAATGTTCAGGTAATGCCTTTAAAATGGCCACATTGTCAGATATTGTGTCCTCTGGAAACCTGTTCCTTGAATTGAGCTTGAAGCGCTGCTTAATAACTGAGGGCTTTGGACTCAGGTGGCTCTGTACAATTTTTATTAACTCTTCGAGTCTGGGGCACTAGCTGATGTAAGGTTGTGGATCAGCCTGCACATTTTGCTTCTGTATGAGGACAAAGGTATCACCCCCTTCTTCTCCTCCCCCACGATGTCATTAATGGTAAAAAAAGAACATTAGGCTTTTGACCATAAGACCATAAGACAGAGGAGCAGAAATTAGGCCATTCAGCCCATCAAGTCTGCTCCGCCATTCAATCATGGCTGATAAGTTTCTCAACCCCATTCTCCCGCCTTCTCCCCGTAACCTTTGATCCCCTTACCAATCAAGAACCTATCTATCTCGGTCTTGAACACACTCAATAACCTGGCCTCCACAGCCTTCTGTGGCAATGAATTCCATAGATTCACCATTCTCTGGCTAAAGAAGTTTCTCCTCATCTCTGTTCTAAAAGGTCTTCCCTTTACTCTGAGGCTGTGCCCTCAGGTCCTAGTCTCTCCTACTAATGGAAACATCTTCCCCATGTCCACTCTATCCAGTCCTTTCAGTATTCTGTAAGTTTCAATCAGATCCCCCCTCATCCTTCTAAATTCCATCGAGTATAGACCCAGAGTCCTCAAACATTTTTCATATGTTAAGCCTTTCATTCCTGCGATCATTCTCGTGAACCTCTTCTGGACCCTCTCCAGGACCAGCACATCCTTCCTGAGATACGGGGCCCAAAATTGCTCACAATATTCTAAATGTGGTCTGACCAGAGCCTTATAAAACCTCAGCAGCACATCCTTGCATATTCCAGTCCTCGCGAAATAAACACCAACATTGCATTTGCCTTCCTAACTACCGACTCAACCTGCAAGTTAACCTTAAGAGAATTGTGGACTAGGGCTCCCAAGTCCCTTTGCGTTCAAGATTTCTGAATTCTCTCCCCATTTAGAAAATAGTCTATGCTGATATTCTTCCTACCAAAGTGCATGACCTCACACTTGCATCCATCTGTATTCCATCTGCCACTTCTTTGCCCATTCTCCTAACCTGTCCAAATCCTACTGCAGCCTCCCCACCTCCTCAATACTACCTGTCCCTCCACCTCTCTTCTACATTTACTTTGTTCTGTTGAAGGGTGGTTCGAACTCAAAACATTAACTGTGCTCCTATCTGCAGATGCTGCCAGACCTGCTGAGTTTTTCCAGGTATTTTTGTTTTTGTTTTGCAGAAGGATTTAGACAGGTTAGGAGAATGGGCAAAGAAGTGGCAGATGGGATACAACGTGAGGAATGTGAGGTCATGCACTTTGGTAGGAAGAATAGAGGCATAGACTATTTTCTAAATGGGGAGAGAATTCAGAAATCTGGAGTGCAAAGGGACTTAGGAGTCCTAGTCCAGGATTCTCTTGAGGTTAACTTGCAGGTTGAGTCGGTAGTTAGGAAGGCAAATGTAATATTGGCATTTATTTCGAGAGGACTAGAATATAAAAGCAGGGATGTGCTACTGAGGCTTTATAAGGCTCTGGTCAGACCACATTTAGAATATTGTGAGCAATTTTGGGCCCCATATCTCAGGAAGGATGTGCTGGCCCTGGAGAGGGTCCAGAGGAGGTTCATGAGAATGATCCCAGGAATGAAAGGCTTAACATATGAGGAACGTTTGAGGACTCTGTGTCTATACTCAATGGAGTTTAGAAGGATGAGGGGGGATCTGACTGAAACTTACAGATTACTGAATGGACGTGGGGAAGATGTTTCCATTAGTAGGAGAGACTAGGACCTGAGGGCACAGCCTCAGAGTAAAGGGAAGACCTTTTAGAACAGAGATGAGGAGAAAATTCTTTAGCCAGAGGGTGGTGAATCTATGGAATTCATTGCCACAGAAGGCTGTGGAGGCCAGGTCATTGAGTGTATTTAAGACTGAGATAGATAGGTTCTTGATTGGTAAGGGGATCAAAGGTTATGGGGAGAAGGCGGGAGAATGGGGTTGAGAAACTTATCAGCCATGATTGAATGGTGGAGTAGACTTGATGGGCCGAATGGCCTAATTTCTGCTCCTCTGTCTTATGGTTTTATGGTCTAAACACGATTTCCCTTAGGAAATCCCTGCCTGCTTTCCTTATTTAACCCACATCTGTCCATGTGACTATTCATTTTGTCCTGGTTATTGTTTCTAGAAGTTTCTGCATCACTGCAGTTAAACTGACTGGCCTGTGGTTGCTGAGCTTATCCTTAAACCATTTTTTGAATAAGGGTTTAACATTTGCAATTCTCCAGCCCTCTGGCCCCACCCCTGAGTCTAAGGAAGACTGAAAAATTATGGCCAGTGCCTCCACAATTTCCACTCTTACTCCTATTGTTATCCTTGGATGCATCTCATCCGGTCCTGGTATTTAAGTGCAGACAGCCTATCCAATACCTCCTTATCAATTTTAAACCAATCTAGTGTCTGAATTACCTCCTCTTTCACCTTGGTTGGGTAGCAACTTCTCCCTTCATAAAGACGGATGCAAAGTATTCACTTAATATTTCAGCAATGCCCTCTCCCTCTATGGCTAAATCCCCTTTTTGGCCCCTAATCGGCCCAACTCCTCCTTTTACTATCTATATGCCTGTAGAAAACTTTGAGATTCCCTTTTGTGTGAGCTGTCAGTCTCTTTTCATCATATTTCCTGGCTTCTCTTATATGCTTTTTCACTGCCCCTCTGAAACTTCTCTTATATGCTTTTTCACTGCCCCTCTGAAACTTCTCTTATATGCTTTTTCACTGCCCCTCTGAAACTTCTCTTATATGCTTTTTCACTGCCCCTCTGAAACTTCTCTTATATGCTTTTTCACTGCCCCTCTGAAACTTCTCTTATATGCTTTTTCACTGCCCCTCTGAAACTTCTCTTATATGCTTTTTCACTGCCCCTCTGAAACTTCTCTTATATGCTTTTTCACTGCCCCTCTGAAACTTCTCTTATATGCTTTTTCACTGCCCCTCTGAAACTTCTCATATGCTTTTTCACTGCCCCTCTGAAACTTCTCTTATATGCTTTTTCACTGCCCCTCTGAAACTTTTCTTATATGCTTTTTCACTGCCCCTCTGAAACTTCTCTTATATGCTTTTTCACTGCCCCTCTGAAACTTCTCTTATATGCTTTTTCACTGCCCCTCTGAAACTTCTCTTATATGCTTTTTCACTGCCCCTCTGAAACTTCTCTTCAGCCTAGTTTTCTATCTGACACCTGTCATAAGCAATTTTTTTCTTTATCTTAATTTCTATTTCCTTTGTCACCCATGGAGCTCTAGATTTGTTTGCCCTACCTTTCCCTTTTGACGGAATATACCTTGACTGTGCCTGTACAATCTCTTCTTAGAAGAGCTATATCTTCTTTGAAGGTAGCCCATTGTTCAGCTACAGTTTTTTCTGCCAATCTTTGACTCCAATTAATTGAGCCCAGATCCATCCTTTCACCATTGAAGTTAGCTTTCCCCGGGTTAATTATTCTTCCTCTGGATTGTTTCTTGTCCTTTTCCATAGTTAGCCTAAACCTTATGATACAAAGGCCATTGACCCCTGAATGTTCTCCCACTGACACTTGATCCACTTGGTCCACCTTATTCCCAAGAACCAGGTCCAACAATGCCTTGTCTCTTATTGGGAAACTGGAAACATACTGCAGTAGAAAATTCTCCTGAACACGCTCCAGGCACTCTTGCCCCTCGTTGGCCTTTGCACTATTACTATCTGAGTCTATAATTAAAGGTAATTAAGGTCTCCCACTATAACTACTCTATTATTTCTCTATAATTTTTTTGCAAATTTCTTCCTGTACATCCTTCCCACTAGTTGGTGACCTATAGGCTACACCGAGCAATGTAATTGCTCCTTCATTGCTCCTTAGCTCTAGCCAAATAGATTGTGTTCTTGGCTTCTCTGGGACATCCTCTTTCTGTAGCATTTTAATGCTCTCCTTAATCGATACTGCCACCCATCCCCCTATCCTTCATTTCCTGAACACCTTGTACACAGGAATATTTAACACCCAGTCCAGCCCTTCTTTGATAAAAACAAAAAACTGTGGATGCTGGAAATCCAAAACAAAAAATAAAAAATACCTGGAAAAACTCAGCAGGTCTGGCAGCATTGGTGGAGAAGAGTACAGTTGACATTTCGAGTCCTCATGACCCTTCCACAGAACTGTTGAATTCTGATGAAGGGTCATGAGGACTCGAAACGTCAACTGTACTCTTCTCCGTCGATACTGCCAGACCTGCTGAGTTTTTCCAGGTATTTTTTATTTTTTGTTCCAGCCCTTCTTTGAACCAGGTGTCTGTTAGCCACAGCATCATATTTCCACATGGCAATCTGCACCAGTAACTCCCCAATCTTGTGTGAACACATGGACTGTGTTCATGTACAAATAATCCTGATTTAGTTTTTATTACTTTCTCCCTTACTCTGACCCCACCTATTAGCTTACTGTTCCTTATTCTAGTGCTCTCTCTCTATCCCAGTATCCTGTAAATCTTGGTATTCCTCTCTGATATTACCTCTTTGTTCTCACACCCTTGCCAATTAGTTTAAGCCCTCTCCAATGGCACTAGATAAACATCCTGCATGGAACTCCAACTTGGCTCTGTTTAAGTGCAACCTGTTTGTCCTGTACACGTCCCATCTTCCCCAGAAATGGTCACAATGTCCCAGAAACCTAAAGCCTATCTCCTGCACCATCTTTCCAGCCACACTATTATCTAATTTATCCTCCTATTTGTGTGCTCACTTGTACGTGGCACTGAGAGTAATCTAGAGATGACTAATCTAGAGGTTCCTTAAACATCATAGCAGCATAAACAGTGAAAATGTTGACACGAAGCCAAAATCACAAACTTGGCCAGCTAGGTAGATTTTAAGGAGCAGATTAAAAGATGAGAGAGCTAGCAATGTAGGGAGGGAATTCCAGAGTTTAGGGCCTATGTAGCTTTCTTTCAATTTACCAATGGTAGATTGAAAGTAAGTGAGGAATTAACAAGTGGCCAGAGCTGGAAGAAATTAGAATTCTCAGAGTGTTACCGGGCTGGAAAATGTTAACGAAGTAGGAAGGGATGAGGCCATGGATGGATTTGAACAGCAGGAGGAGAATTTTCAAATAGAACATACAAACATACGAAATAGGAGCAGAGGTAGGCCATTTGGCTCCTGCGCCTGCTCCGCTATTCAATAAGGTCATTGCTGATCAGTTTGTTTCGAAGTCCACATTCCCATCTACACCCAATAACCATTAAGAGATGTTCCTAAGGTGGGATAATGCAGATTATCGAGCTGAGGGTTGATGGATGAATGGACCTTGTCAAGAGTTAGGCTGCAGTCAGCAGATGTTTGTGGAGGGTGAAAGATGGGAAAGCATTGGAATTGTCAAATCTGGAGAAAACAAAAGATAAGGGCTCCTGCAGCAGCTTGCCTATGACAGGGGTGGAGATGGGTGGTATTACAAAGAGGAAGCATCTCCCCCAATCCTCTCTAGCTTACCATTCACATACAAAAAAGTTGGAGCTCATCTAAAACAGAGCTGCAAGCTTGCCTTCCTATTTGGAGAGCCCTGACAAAATGGTGACAGCCATGGGGGCTGGCAGCAACAGTGCATTAATTCCGCTATACCATGTTCAGGACTCTACTACCCCATCTATCCCAAGTGTGAAGCACCAAAATTCAGCCCGATCTTTCAAGCTAACGAAAGCTTGTTGTCAGACCTCCTCAGATTAAGGTATAAGCATTTGCCTTCTGTTGTTACATTTTTTTAAATGATTTTGGTTGTATGGTTCACTTTGTCTGGTGAACGTTAGCTGTGCCCTTGATATTAACACGTTAGTTGGTACTTGAAACAATGCAGGCAGAGAGACTGATTAACTGAATGAACACTGATAGTTTATTGGAACTAAGAACAGAGCACTAACACCAAGTGTGCTTCTTCAATCACCTCCGGCTCCAGACTTACAGTTACCAAAAAAGTCCGCGCTGTGTAGTGATTGGTCAATACAGCCACATGGCCAACTAACTACATTCTCTTAAAGGTACATAGCATTCCACTTGACCACAATTTTATAAGAGGCAATTTAAAATGAGATATCCCCTACACATCTTCCTGTTTCTTCTTCCCTGCTGTCGCACACGCAAAGCTTAACAAGTGACTTTCTTACAGACCTTGTTAGGAGGTCTCCCGTTGTTAACCGGAAGAGCTGGGCCAATTTCTGATTATATGGCTTGTTGTCACATTTTATGCTATATTCCTTCTGTGAAGCATTTTGGGACGTTTTATTACAATAAAGGTGTTTTAAAGGAAATATAAATTATTGTGCTATTATTGTCAATGCACTTGTTTAACCATCACATTGTACCCCTTCATTGTAATGCTTCATCCGTTTTGGCTATCTCCTTACTCAATAGTTTTAGCCAGTCCAACAGTCCAATGTTTCTTTCTAGTTCTCTTCTCCGTGGGCTCAAACACATTCTGAGAGGATTAAAGACTGATTAATACTGAGAGCAGGAGAGAAGTGAGCACCAAATTTAAATCTTGGCAACCAGGGCATCACTGGCAAAACCAGCATTTATATTGCCCATCCCTAGTTGCCCTTGAGAAGGTGGTGGTGAGCTGCCTTCTTGAGCTTCTGCAGTCCATGTGGTGTAGGTACACCCACAGTGCTGTTAGGGAAGGAGTTCCAGGATTTTGACCCAGCGACAGTGAAGGAACGGTGATATATTTCCAAGTCAGGATAGTGAGTTACTTGGAGGGGGACTTCCAGGTGGTGGTGTTCCCATCTATCTGCTGCCCTTGTCCTTCTAGATGGTAAAGATTGTGGATTTGGAAGGTGCTGTTTAAGGAGCCTTGGTGAATTCCTGCAGTGCATCTTGTAGATGGTGCACACTGCTGCTACTGTGTGATGGTGGTGGAGGGAGTGAATGTTTGTGAATGGGGTGCCAACCAAACAACTGCTTTGTCCTGGATGGTGCTGAGCTTCTTACATGTTGTTAGAGCTGCACTCATCCAGGCAAGTGGGGATTATTCTATCACGCTCCTGACTTGTGCCTTGTAGACGGTGGACAGGCTTTAGGGAGTCAGGGGGTGGGTTACTTGTCGCAGGATTCTAAGCCCCTGACCTGCTCTTGTAGCCACAGTATTTATATGGCTAGTCCAATGGTAGCCCCTAGGATGTTGACAGTGGGGGATTCAGTGATGGTAATGCCATTGAACGTCAAGGGGCGATGGTTAGATTCTCTCTTGTTGGACATGGTCACAGTCCGGGACTTTTGTGGCGTGAAACTTACTTGCAGCTTATCAGCTCAAGCCTGAAAGCTGTCCAAGTCAGCGTTTTCCTGAACTATGGATATTACCTCCTATCATTTAGCCCATTACACTGGGCTGTATAGACAAACACCTTTATGTCTATCCACAACAGGATATAGCCCAGTATTCAATACATTCAATTAACAAAGAATCATCCAAGATTTTGCAACTTATCGTATCAATCCTTTAAAACAAATACACGTTCAGCAAATTGGAAATATTATGACATAAATCAATTATTATAAGTTAATCCAAGGTTTGTAAACATTTTTTTTTGTTTGAATTCACAGACCAATACTTAATGCCAAGAAAAAAGATAACTTGTTTTCCTTTATATATTTGCTGACTTCATGGACTCCACAAACCAATTCTATGAAATTGAATTAAATGAAGTGTTCTTGTGCAGCAAACAGTGGGTTTACTGAGCCTCCCTCTTGCTTCCAGCTTGGGGTCTGGGCAATGGTGCACATTTAGATTGAAAATGACATGTGCAATGAGCTTTGTCAGTTATGTCACTGGTGTGGGAATCCTAGTATGATGGGGAATGGGGTTGGAGGAGATAGCAGGTCCAACTTGGTACACAAAAATGGTTACCAGAGGCCTCAAATGCCCAGTTGTACTGGGTATGAGGTGAATATATGGAGAACTTAGTGCTTCAACTGGAAAGGAGAAGGAAATAAAATACAAAAAAATGCCTCAATTTGCACTGATATCTCAAACAAGCCCTGAATGTGCCAGGAAGCAAGATGACAAGAATCAATTTAAGTTACAAATCTGTGACATCAAGATTTGAGACAAGTGGATTAGATAGCGACAGTTCCTGAAAATGGAGAGTCTTCAACCTTACAAATTAATAATGGGGCTCTCCTTGTTACCTGTGCACTAGGTCAATTTGTTGCCATTTATTTCCTTCTGCCAACTTTGTCAAGTATTTGCTGATGGAATATATATTTCATTTCTAATTTGTGCCATTTCGGCCCTGTAGTATCGCTCTCATAACTGATGGATGGCATCAGTGATAACAGCAGGCATTTTAATCACTATACATACAGTCTGCAGTGATGGACGACTCGTCTGTTTAATTGAATTGTTATGTGACAGTGTGTATCTCTGGTTCTGCTATTGGTCTCATTGTATAAGGCCTGTAGTAGAAAGACAGACCTTTTCAGTTTATTTTAAATTAACCATGCCTTGGTTTCAATGAAAAATGGCCACATGTTGTTAACTGAAAGTCAAGTGTATGAATACGATTCATCAACCAGGAAATAAATGCATTTCAGACTCATTTCAGAGCAAATTTCAGGGAAAAGGAAAAAAGATACGTATAGTTTAAACTTACATACAATTTGGAAACCCTAGAGTTAGTTTTCTGCTCCTGTTCTCCCAGCTCAGACTCTTGCCCCAGGAGCACATATTATAAATCTGCAGATCTTGATTCCCCTGTCCATTGTGGACAGTTTTCTGGAGATTTGTGATATGTACTTCTGGCAGGTTACTTTCATGCTATAAGTGCGGAATAGAAAGCTTGCACTATACAAAATAAAATCATCTTCAAATGAATATATGGGTTACTTATTGTAGCGATTGAAGGTATAGCCTTTCCTGCTGCCTAAAGGGGGGTGGGGGGTCACATGATTGTTCTCGGAGGCTCTGACCTATGAGCCCTAAGCACGGGTAACCCAAGGGGCGGGCTTCTTGTCGAAGACTTGGTTCAAGCATGTAGAAAATGAAAAGCTTTATGTAATAAAGTTATCTGTTTCCAGTTGAAACCTGCCTGATACATCAAGTCATTACATTGGCGATGAGGGTAAACTTGCTCTGACGCTGCACCTTGCCTTGTGAATGTGAATACATCGAATCTTAAGAAAAAGGAAAAAAACACTCACCAGTCATGCCACTCTTGGGTAGAATCGATCCTTACGATGTGGCTAAGGAAGACTGGAACCGATATATAGAGCGCCTTGGTTTTTATTTCATAACGAATGAAATTACCACAGAGGGGATGCAGAAAGCAATCCTTTTGAGTGTATGTGGTAGCAAGACATACAACCTTATCCACAACCTAATGGCCCCAAACGCACCCAATTCAAAATCCTTTAACGATTTAGTGGACCTCATGAAAACACAGTTCCAGCTGAAGCCATCCATAATAATGCAGCAGTTTAAGGTTAATTTCAGATTAAGAGCCCTGGGAGAGTCCATCACAACCTGTAGAATGACATTGAAGCAGTTGACAGAACACTGCGACTTTGGATGATATGCTCCGGGACCGATTAGTTTGTGGAGTTCACGACATCGCCATTCTCACAGAAGTCAACATCGATTTGAAACGCACCCTGGAAATAGCACTAGCCATGGAAAGTGCTGTGAGAGGTTCACAGGCTTTACAGCACGCACAACATGGCCTTGTTCCTCTTGTGGAGCGGGAACCTACTGCCAGGCATGGCACAAAAACCAGAGACACAGCAGTGAAGCGAGGGGCAATGTCCATTGTGAAAAAAAACCAAAAAGGCCTCGTTGGAGCATTTCAGCAGTGACTCTGAGGTTAATTTGTTACAGATGTGGGGGTGACCACGTACTGGACAACCCCAGATTCAAGGATGCGGAATGCCATCACTGCCATAAGAAAGGTCGAAATAGCCCATAGGGTAGCAAACCAATGTGATTGAATTGAGTAATAGAACAAAACCTGAAGCTGCCAATGCTGACATCTCTTCCCTGTACAACACCATAATCGTAAAAAATGAACCTATTACTATCACAATACAAGTGAATGGGAAGCCACTAATAATGGATGTGGATATGGGAGCCTCGAACACAGTGATGGGAGAGCACACATTTACATACCTAAATGAAAGTACCCAGCCACTGCATCTGGAGCAGACAACTGCTCAATTGAAGACATACATTGGAGAATCTATACAGGTAAAGGGCATTGCCACAGTACCTGTGTCTCACTGTCAACAGACAGTCCAGCTGCCTGTGATCATAGTGACAGGTGAAGAACTTAGTCTTCTGGACTGAGACTAGTTACAAAAAATCAAGCTTGACTGGTCTGAAGTATTTCACTTGAGAACAGGAGTTCCTGAACTGTTAAGGGAATATGACGGTGTATTTTGTGACGAATTAGGGAAGTTAAAAGGCTTGCAAGCAAAAATATATTTGGATTCTCTGCTGACACCCCATTTTTTTAAGGCCAGTCCTGTGCCTTATGCCTTAAAGGAGAAGGTGGGTGCAGAATTGTGCCACTTAGAAAAGCTGGGCATCATCCAAACAGCCCAATTTTCAGAATGGCCAGCACCCAGTGGTGAATCCTGACCAAACTATACGCATCCGTGGGGATTATAAATTGACCATGAACAAGGCAGCTAAACTAGAAAAATATCCTATCCCGAGGATAAACGACTTATAGGCAAAACTAGCTGGAGGCAAATCCTATACAAAACTGGACTTGAGCAATGCCCACCAACAGTTGGAGCTGGATAGCATGTCGAGAGGGTATGAAACCATCAACACTCACAAGGACCTGTACCAATATACTCGCCTATCCTGTGGATTATTGTCTGCATGTGCAATCTTCCAAAAGACAATGGGAGTCTTTTGCAAGTACTTCCCTGAGTGGTAGTCTACCTACATGATGTGCTGATCACAGGGTCAACTGAAACAGAATGTTTGGCCAGACAAGAAGGTGTGCTAAGAAGTTTCTTGGAAGTTGGTGTATGATTAAAGAAAGAGAAATGTGCATTCCAAGTGCCAGAGGTTATTTACCTGGGTCACAGGGTGGATGCCATATGTTTGCATTTGGTAGAAGAGAAAGTTAGGGAATCAAAGATGCAGCAACTCCATCCATTGTAACCAAATTCAAGTCTTTCCTGGACATGATCACTTATTATAGCTGCTTCTTGCCAAACTTGTCAATAGTGTTGGCACCATTACACGTGTTGTTAAAAAAGAATCATCACCAGTCATGGAATTCACAACACCTTTGTGAAAGAAGCTATTACATTCATCGTGTTTATTGGTACACTATGAGCCATCAAAAAAATTGGCATTAACATGTGATGCATCTCCTTATGTGCAGGAGCTGTGATATCACAAAGGATGGAAGATGGAGCTGAAAGGCCAACTGATTATGTCTCGAGAACCGCCTCCACAGAAGGATTATTCCCAGCTAGAAAAGGAAGGTTTATCGGTGATATTCGGGGTGGAATTCCACCAGTACCTGCATGGACGACATTTCACTATAGTGTCGGACCATAAAACACTAATTGATTTATTCAGTGAGGATAAGGCCATTCTGCCAATAGCATCAGGAAGAATACAACATTGGGCTCTGACATTATCTGTGTATGAGTATACTTTTACATATTGCAAATGTGGACACACTCAGTCATCTCCATTGGACATGCTCCAGTGCTACAAGAAGTTGTGCCTGTACTAAATTGCTTGGATTCCTCGCCTGTGCATGCAAAGAAAATTATGAATTGGATAAACAGAGATCCAATTTTGTTGAAATTCAGATACCCTCTATTGAAAGGTGGTCAAATTCACCAATGTCAGAAGAGATGAGACCATTCCATGCCCATAAAACAGTTAAGTTGTCAAGGGTTAGCACTGTCATAACTTTTTAACTAATTCCCAAATTAATTTCCATTAAGGCAACAATAACCAATAGACTTAAACAGACATCAGGCAAAGCATTTTTCACTTTACGAATTCACAGTGAGGTTCCTTTCAATTTGTTTCCTTTGCAGACATAATGCTAGGCATACAGACTTAGATCTCACATGCCTCTGCCCTGCACACACAAACTTCTTTCTGTTATACCCAGCCTTCCCCTTTGAATTTAAATTCTCATTGTATCACCAGGCCCTTTAAACCCCTTTATAGTACCAATCTTATTAGCAATATAAGCATTGCTTGGTGTCTCCTAGATAGGTGCAAGATTTTACCCCTACTCTTGAATGCTTAATGGTTAATGTAATACCATAAACCTGTAAGATGTCACTTTCTAATCAGCTTTGCTGTCACACCAGGTACCTCTCTGACATGAGGGAAAGATTTTAAAGAGTGGGACCAGTGAGAGGAGGGGTCAAGGCCATGCACTCTTCGCCATGTGTGTTCAGGAGATGGTTGTCAAGTTTCTCTCCCCGGTCCAGTTGAAATAACGGCCTGGCCAATGGAGTTTCAAGGGGCAGGGTTTCACTGTCAGGAGCGCAACGGAATGGGCCTCATCGCCAAGATAACTGGTTGGAAAAGAGGGAAGAAGTTTGGAGGGGGATGGAAGTCCATAGTGGAGGGCCAAGCTTCCTTTGTGGGGCCTGGTTAGGCAGGGGTGGCAATGGAGGCATACTTGTTCCTCCTGACTCACCAGGAGACATAACAATTGAAGCAAGTTTACCTTTATGAGTGTTTTTTATGTGCCTGGCTCCTCTTTCTGATGTGTTGGCAGTAAATTCACAAGGGTTCTTCTGCTCAGGCATAGTGCTAATATTGCAGTTGGGCCTCAATGGCATCACCAGGTTCCTATCTGCAAAGTTAAAGGAGGACCAGTTCTTAAGAAGAGTCATATGGACTCAAAATGTTAACTCTGTTTCTCTCTCCACAGATGCTGCCAGACCTGCTGAGTTTTTCCAGCATTTTCTGTTTTTATTTCTGGTTTCCAGCATCCGCAGTATTTTATTTTTATTAACGAAGGACCCCGCTGCCTTTCAGCAAGAGTCCCACTCACCTGCTATAAAGAGTATTTTAAAATCAGGATGTATGAGAAGCCAGCAGTTGGAGGAGCCAGGTTTGGGATAGAGGTTGGAGGAATAAGTGACATTGGTCATTTTAACTATTTATCCACCTAGTTTCCATCAGATGGGTGAAGGTTAAACTTTTACTCTGTATCTTTAAATATTGAATAAAACTTAGTGTAGTGCCAATTTGTGTTCTTACTCTGTTAATGAACAATATGCATTATCATAGAGGCAATTATACATCAGAGAGCCTCGGTTAAGAAGAGGATCTTACATAATAGTCACTACTTTCTCTTGCGCAATGTGTTTGTGTTGCACAAAGACTAAAATTTCCTTGGTGCCATGATTTTTGTGTTATATTTGCACTATTACAATTTTCAAATGCCATAGCACATTAGTGAGAATTATTTACATGTAAATGACTGAGGTGCCACATGCTGTGCAGCATGTCATATCTCATTTGCCAATTTGCAGATGCTGTTAATTGACTATGACATTATTAGGAACAGATTTTAAGTGATGTTGTGAGTGTCATAAAAGAGAAAAATAATTGCTCCAATGGAGAAATCAATATGGAATTAACCATGGCTAAGTGCGATGAAATGAACTTCAATAATATATTTTCAAAAGCTTAAAGAGACCATGGTACAGCTTTGCTTTGAGGCACTTTTGAAGATAAAGACATATTTTACTGTTCAGGAGCAGAGCTGAAATTTGAATTGTTTTGTAACCAAAAATTTATTGATTCCAACTTAGAAGTTCAGTTGCCCTTTTATCAACTACATATCATATTTTTGTTAGCATTGCGCCTGTAAGAATATTAGGCTATAAAATCCTAGATTACATAAATAATGTTTATTAGGTAGTTATGTCATTTGCAAGAATGCCCAGAGAAACTACTAGCCATGGTTAACAAGTTTTAAGATGTTAAAAGGCCAGAGGAATTCCTAAAAACATGAACAATTGGTTCCTTGAGGTTAAAAGACATGAGATAAACTTGAGTAATCCATAGAAAATAACAAAACACAAACCAACAGCAAAAATCAATGTAAAAAAAATTGATTGATGATAGTGAGAAAATTGCTACAAAGGAATGACATGACCTGTTTGCTTGATATCATGGTCCTACAAAAATGAAAGTCACTATAGTCCCATAGATTGCTCTCACCAGAGAAAGACAACTGGTGATGAGTTTAACTTGAGAGTTACCACATCTCAGGAAAGGAACAAGGTTAAACCTACATGGATGGCTTCAGCCAGTGTGAGAACTGAACCATGCTGTTGGCATCATTAACCAGCAGTCCATCCAACTGATCTAACCTACCCCCGCTGCAGTTACGAAAGACAAATGTCCAAATATATTCCATGCATTAAGATGATTCTTCATTAGCAGGAGTTTGTTGCTGTTATTTAAAAAGATTTTTAACAAGTAAGACCAACTGTTGTAAATGGATCATAATTAAGAATAAATCTGCAACAAAGCACAGTCCAAGCTCCAGGTCCTCACTTCAGTCACCCTGGGTTTCAGTTCAATTCAGAATTATAGCTATAAAAGACCCATCATGAATAAAGTTCTGTATGTCTGAGCACACTTGTTACTGAGCATGGTCTACAACTCCAGTTTTTTTTTATTCATTAATGTGATATGGGCGTCACTGGCTAGGCCACCATTTATTGCCCATCCCTAATTGCCCTTGAGATGGTGGTGGTGAGCTGCCTTCTTGAACTGCTGCAGTCCATGTGGTGTAGGTACACCCACATTGCTGTTAGGAAGGGAGTTCCAGGATTTTGACCCAGCGACAGCGAAGGAACAGCGATATATTTCCAAGTCAGGATGGTGAGTGGCTTGAAGGGGAGCTTCCAGGTAGTGATGTTACCATGTGACTGCTGCTCTTGTCCTTCTAGATGGTAGTGGCCATGGGCTTGGAAGGTGATGTTTAAGAAGCTTTGCTGAGTTTCTGTTGTGAATCTTGCAGATGGTACACAGTGCTGCCAATGTGCACCGATGGCGGAGGGAGTGAATGTTTGTGGATGTGGTGCTAATCAAGCGGGCTGCTTTATCCTGGAAGGTGACAAGCTTCTTGAGTGTTGTTGGAGCTGCACTCATCCAGGCAAGTGGAAAATATTCCATCACACTCCTGACTTGTGCAGATGGTGGACAGGATTTGTGGAGTCAGGAGGTGAGTTACTCACTGCAGGTTCCTAGTCTCTGACCTGCTCTCGTAGTCACAGTATTTATATGGCTAGTCCAGTTCAGTTTCTGGTCAAAGGTAAACCCCAGGATGTTGATAGTGGGGATTCAGTGATGGTAATGCAATTGAAATGTCAAAAGGCAATGGTTAGGTTCTCTCTTTTTGAAGATGGTCATTGTCCGGCACTTGTGTGGTGTGAATGTTACTTGTTTTTTGTCAGCCCGAGCCTGGATATTGTCCAGGTCTTGCTGCATTTGGACCTGGACTGCATCAATATCTGAGGAGTCATGAATGGTGCTGAACATTGTGCATCATCAGCGAGCATCCCCACTTCTGACCCCATGATGAAAGGTCACTGATGAAGTAGCTGAAGAAGGTTGGGCCTAGGACACTACTCTGAGGAACTCCCGCAGTGATGTCCTGGAACTGAGATGATTGATCTCCAACAACCACAATCATCTTCCATTGTGCTAGATATGACTCCACTCAGCAGAGATGTTTCCCCTTGTTTCCCATCGATCCCAGTTTAGCTAAAGCTCCTTGATGTCACACTTGATTGAGCACTGCCTTGATGTCAAGGGCAGTCATTCTCACCTCATCTTGGGAGTTCAGCTCCTTAGTCCATGTTTGCACCAAGGTTGTAATGAGTTCAGGAACTGAGTGGCCCTGGGGGAGCGCCGGTGAGCAGGTTATTGCTAAGCAAGTGCTGCTTGAAAGCACTGTTGATGACCCCTTCCATTACTTTACTGATGATGAGCATCCTGACGTTAATGCACTGTCGCAGGCTATTTTGGTTAGCGGGTGCTCACCGGAGTCTGCAGCCGTCAATTAAAAGGCCATTAACAAGGTAATAAAAATAAAATTTTCACTGCCCGTCCAACCTTACAGTTGGTGGGCAAACGAAAAGGCCAAGCGGCCTTTGCACTTTTTAGGAAACCTCATCCATGGGTGAGATGAAGTTTCCTAAACCAAATAAAAATTTTAAAACTTAATTAATACATGTACCTGCTCGTGTGACAGAGTTACATGAGGGGACATGTTTTATAACATTTTTAATTTCTTTATTTATTTTAACTCTTCATCTCCCTGACGCAGCTCTGTACCTCAGGGAGATCTTCAACTGCTCACTTACGTGCATGCATGATGTTCATGCACACCCCGCTCACCCTCCTCCCCCCAACTCACCACAGGCAGGGCTGAGCACTTCCGCTCATGTTTCATGCTGGGCGGGCTGTAATTGGCCTGGCAGTGTGAAATCGCCACCCGGCCTCAATCGTGGGCCGTGGTCGGCTTCCCGACAGCCTCCACACACCCCACTGAGCCCACCCAACAAGGGCGAAATTCAGCCCTTGATCGCGCAGTCACAACGATTTTGCAATTTTTATTTTACAATAAATCCCAACAATATTAGGAGGATTATTATACTTTTGTGACATCCTGCCTCCTTACAAGAAAATTAACCATCGTCATTTTAAAAATGGCTTAATTTTCTTAACACTACTTCCTATACTCATCTGTATACTCACACTATTACATTACCAGATGCATTCATTGACATAACAATATAAATACAATACAAATCCTTAGTATCAACAGAAATCATTCCAGTCCAGTGTCCAGGTTTTAAATGTTCAATTTGCCTTTGAGATATAAACTCTCCACAATGCATCTGCAATTAGATTTTCTCATCCAACCACATGTATAAACTGTAGATTAAATGTTTGCAGTAATAAACTCCACCTGAATAGCTTTGCACTTCAGTCTCAAAATTTGTCCATAAACTTTAAAGGATTGGTCTGTATAAACAATTGTTTCTGACGAATTGTTTGCAATGTAAATCTCAAAATGCTGCAACAGTAACACCAGACACAGAGTCTCCTTTTAGGTCGTTGAATATCTTCTCTGTTTTATATTCGATGTCCGTGAAAAATACCCTATCGGTTTCTCCAATCTGATTAGAGAAAAATCAACTTCAGAATCCATCATTTCTACCTCTTTCTCCTTATCTATCAACACTAATACCTAATACCTCTTTTTGTTCCTCTTCCCTGTCAAAGTACTTCTTAAGCATATTTACATGACACACCCTCTGCTTCTTTCTTCTATCTGAAGTATTTATTAAATCATTTATTCCACTCAATTTCTTTTCAATCCTGTAAGGCCCACTAAATCTTGACATTAACAAGTCACCCCACACTGTTAACATAACTAACACTTTTTCCCCAGCACCAAAACTACGAGCTGTGGCTCTCCTATCTGCCTTCACTTTCATCACTTGCTGTGATATCTTTAAATGTTCCCTAGCTAACACACATGCTTTGTCCAGCCTTTCTCTGAAGTTTGCTACATGACCCAGGATAGTAGTTTCTAGATTTTGACCCACCAATTTCTCATGAATCAATTTCAGTGGTCCCCTTACCTCATGGCCATGGGCTAATTCAAAAAGACTAAATCCAGTCAATGCATTAAGAGCATCCCTGATAGCAAATAACAAGAATGGAATCCTCGTATCCCAATCCTGTGGATAGTCTTGGCTATATGCCGTCATCATGGCTTTTAAAGTTTGATGCCATCTTGCCTCTTGTGATTCAGGATGGTAAACAGTTGACTTAAACAGTTTCACCCCCAAACTGCTCATTACTTCCTTAAACAGCTGTGGCTTGAAATTTAACCCCTGATATGATTGCATTTCTTTTGGTAAACCATATTTTCTAAAGGTTTAGTCAACTCTTCCACAATTCTCTTTGTGGTGATATTTCTCAAAGGTATCATTTCAGGAAACTTTGTAGACATATCCATTATTGTCAGTTAATACTGATTTCTACTTTTAGTCTTGGGAAGGAGTCCTACAGAATCAATCATGATCCTGGCAAAAGGTTCTTCAAAGCATGAATTGGAATTAAAGGCGCCGGCTTAATCACGGCTTGTAGTTTCCCTATCACCTGACATGTGTGACATGTTCTACAGAATTTAACTACATCTCTATGCAATTCAGGCCAAAAAACATGTTTTCATATTTTCGCCTGTGTCTTTCTAATTGCTAAATATCTCCCCATTGGAATTCCATGAGCTATTCTCAGGGTCTCATTTCTGTACCCAAATGGTATAACAATCATATATACTTTCCTCTAATTTTTATCTGCTGAAATCTGATATGGCCACCGCTTTCTCATTAGCACATTACCTTTAAGGTAATATATTCTAGAATACATTCTTCTCTGTTTCTGAGTAAGCAGTCTGATATAACTGTTTTATTTGTGGATCCTTTTTCTGTAACTCTACCAATTGCCTTGCGCTAAACACCTCAGTTTCATTATCTTCCATTCTTTTTGCCTGAATAACCTTATCAAAAGCAGTGCCAGTTAATTGAATTTCAACACTTATCCCCTGCCTTTTAACTTCCTCTCCTCCCTGTTTCAACCTGTCCGCTTGTAATCTTGTTACCACACAATCTGAAAATAATCCAGGATGCTCTTTCTGCAACACTTCTGTTGAGGACACCTCTAAAGGCTGCTCTAGGCATCACTCACATGTGTGCACCAGCTATATCACTACCTAAAACAAATTGGTCCCTTGCAGTGGATATTTATCCACCACTCCAACAATAGCTTCACCCGTTTTCCACTTACTTTTTAAATTTACCTTCCACAATGGAATAGGTTGAGCATCGCAATGAACCCTACTTATTGTGACCTTTTCCTACAGTACTCCCTCTGAGTAGCTAATATTACTATCCCACAACATTAAGGATTGACTTGCCCCTTTGTTTCTTAAGTTTTTAATATATTTACCTACTCCACCCTATACATGTGGAAAGACATCCCCTTCACATACAAAATATTTAAACATTTCTGCAACCTGCTCCTCAGAACTCCTTTGGGCAAATTGTGAACATATTACCACCTCTTTATATATCACTGATTTTTTCTGTTTTTCCTTTACACAAATCATTGTTTTTTTCCTGTGCCTGAACCTCAGAACTCCCAGTTCATTTACTTCTAGAACTTTTCTGTATCCTAATAATTCCAACAGATTTTCTCTGTAGTTTCCAACACAATGACTTTGTGTGTCCAATGTTGGAAACACCTCATAATCCACTGGCCTTTCTTCTGACAGTAAAGCATAGACCTCATGTGCTCTACCCATTAATCTAGATTGTAACAACACTGTCCAGTTTTCTTGTGTCCATTTCATATGTTTGGCTATCTTCTCATTTCTTTCTTCAAACTTTGGAAGAGTTTGCACAAATATAAGCATCTCTGCAATGGGTTTTAGGTTAATGCTTTTCTCATTATCAGAACTTCCCTCAGCATCTAATGTCTCTTTTTAAAGTTCAGCTTTTTAAGTCTTTACTCAATGTCCCTTTCCTTCCCTCTCTCCTCCATTGCTAACCTTTCCCTCTGGAGATCAAGTTTTCACATTTCCATTTCTTTTTGAAATAATTTCTCTTTTTCTTTGCCTCCATTTCAAGTTTTTTTCAGTTCCTTTGCTAGTTCAAATTCAAGCCTCTTCATCTCTAAACTGAAGTCTCACTATCTCCAGCTGTGACTCACTAGTGTCAGGTATCAATTCCAACTTTAAATGCTGTGCTATCACTTCAACTATATCTGCTTTCTTTGCCTCTACTGGTAACCTCAACTGCAACTTATCCACCAGCCCTGTTAACTTACTCTTAGATACTTTTTGTAACCCAGTAAAAGTTATATCTTCTACTTCCAAAAAAGTTTTAGCCATGGATGCAGCCATTTTTGCAGTCTTACCACTTTAAAAATCCCTCACACCAAATCCCGAATTCAAAGCAATTCTCGCACTTGTACCCTTAATATCCACCAACTCCAAACCAATCAAATGTCGTGGAAAGAGCCCAATTTGTTATGACGCAGCAGATGATATGTGCCAAGCAGATCAAATCCACGAGGGAAACTTAATCAAGTGGTTCACAAAGATTTAGCAATTTATTTCAAGATGCATGTCCTGAATTCTGTAGTAATAAGTCCACCAAGAGCCTAGAGATATTTTGCAGATCTAAATTAAAACATATTAACAAAAGACAAAGGCCGGGATTTTCTCGCCCCATTGCAGGCATGTCCCATCGACTGCAAGGAGGCACCCCAGCCAGAAATCCACTGACTTGCAGCGGGACCGGAAGATCCCAGTGGCGGTCAGGTGTGGAAAATCTTGCCCAAGATTTCAAGCACATACAAATTGCTGTTATAATAACTCCTTAATTAATCTGCCTTCCAGTTACATCTGCGTTAATGCAATAGTAAAAAAAAAATATTTAAGCAGATCCAGACAAGTTAACACAATGCCCTGGACAGTAGAATTCAAAGTGGCTTTTCCCAGCTACGGTTTCTGTAGACAGCAGCTTAATGCACAAATACTGGAGGCTTTTCACAATTCTGCTAGATATTACAACGCATTTCTCTCTAACATACAGCCTCTTCTCCTTTATACATGTTTCTTCATTTTAATGCAAATTCCATTGTTCCCATATGTCTTTAGAACGTTACCTTTTTCATAATATAAATCTATTCATAGTGCTAATATTGTCACTAACCTTTGGGAAAGATGCCTCCATCGCATCTGTTCCGATGATGCTACCTTCAAAAACAGTTCCTCTGACATGTCCTCCATCTTCCTTAACCGAGGTTTTCCACCCACGGTCGTTGACAGGGCCCTCAACCGTGTCCGGCCCATCTCCCGCGCATCTGCCCTCACACCTTCTCCTCCCTCCCAGAAACATGATAGTGTCCCCCTTGTCCTCACTTATCACCCCACCAGCTTCCGCATTCAAAGGATCATCCTCCGCTATTTCCGTCAACTCCAGCATGATGCCACCACTAAACACATCTTCCCTTCACCATCCCGGTGGCATTCTGCAGGAATCGTTCCCTCCGGGACACCCTGGTCCACTCCTCCATCACCCCCTACACATGGACCCCCTCCCACGGCACCTTCCCATGCAACCGCAGAAGGTGCAACACTTTACTTACCCTCTCCTCACTGTCCAAGGGCCCAAACACTCCTTTCAAGTGAAGCAGCATTTCACTTGCACTTCCCTCAGCTTAGTCTACTGCATTCATTGCTCCCAATACGGTTTCCTCTACATTGGAGAGACCAAATGCAGACTGAGTGACCGCTTTGCAGAACACCTTTGGTCTGTCTGCAAGCATGACCCAGACCTCCCTGTCGCTTGCCATTTCAACACTCCACCCTGCTCTCTTGCCCACATGTCCGTCCTTGGCTTATTGCATTGTTCCAGTGAAGCTCAACGCAAACTGGAGGAACTGCACCTCATCTTCCAACTAGGCACTTTACAGCCTTCTGGACTGAATATTGAGTTCAACAATATTAGATCATGAACTCTCTCCTCCATCCCCACCCCCTTTCCGATTCCCCATCCATTTTTTTTCTCCAATAATTTATAAAGATTTTTCTTTTCCCACCTATTTCCATTATTTTTAAATGTTTTTCCGTCAAATGTTTTATCTCTACCTTTTAGCCTTTTTTGATTCCTTCACCCCACTCCACCCCACTAGGTCTATCTGTACCTTGCTCGCCCTGCTTTCTACCCTTAATTAGCACATTCCTTAGATAATATCACCACCTTCAACACCTCTTTGTCCTTTTGTCTGTGACATCTTTTGGCTATCTTCACCTATCATTGGCCCTCTATACAGCTCTACCTGTGCCCCCCGCCCCCCCCAAACCAGCTTATATTTCACCTCTTTTCTATTTTTACTTAGTTCTGTTGAAGGGTCATTCGGACTCGAAACGTTATCCGTGTTCCTCTCCGCAGATGCTGTCAGACCTGCTGAGTTTTTCCAGGTATTATTTGTTTTTGCTTTGGATATCCAGCATCTGCAGTTTTTTTGCTTTAATCTTAGTTTCTGCAAGGTGTTTGTCAGTGACTTTTTCAAAATCTGACTTCTGGGTTCAGCAACAAATTAGCACATACAGGCACGATGATTACCCACGAGGGCATTTCAGTGTAACTAGTTACCGGGATCATGCAAAGATGAAAATGGAAGGATTGTCCAGGTTTTTCAAGAGAGGAAGAAACAGCAGCAATTTATTCCCAACAGGGCAAAGCTGCATCTCACTTCACAAATGCAAACTGATCCTAAGAGCTGTAAGGACCTGCAGAGAGATTCCCTGTCCTGCCAACTCTGTGGTTTACAGGAATCAAAGAAAGGCACAGCTGAAGATTACAAAGGATATCAACAGCAAGAGTACTTAGGCTGAGTGTTATAAAGAGCAGCTGTTGCCATGATCAGCTGAGGCAGGTGGAGGTGAAACATTTCTGAGCTGAAGAGTTGCATTAATGATTTCGACAGCTGGGAAACACTTAGCAGTGATTTGTTTATGTTGCCATTTTACAGACATGCACCTGGATTTGTTTCCCACTGAGTCTAACAGGGTCAGACCACTGACAGATTTCCAGAAACAGCTCCGGTATTCTTAATGCAAATACCCTTCCTATTATCATGAACAGAGGGGAGGTGCTGCACAAGATGCAGGAAATGAGATTCTGGCAGCTGTGAAAGAGAGTGCAGCATATCAGAAATGGGCCCACCCTCTTAGAATAGCAGGCAGCACAGCTCACATGAGAATCTTAAGTAGGCAGTGGGGGAGCTCGAATTTTAGAAAAAAAGAAGCTGAAAAAACTCAGTAGTTCAGGCAGCTTCTGTGGAGAGAAGCAGAGTTAACTTTTTTCAGGCTGATGACCTTTCATCAGAACAGACAGTGGGACAGCTCTGTTATCCATTGCAGTTTCACTTATCAGCCCACTCTATTCACATGTGGCCAAGAAGCTGACTGCCAAAGTTAAACTGAGTGGCTTAAACTCACCTCCAGATGAGCGTGAGATGGTAGGAAAGTGAATTGTCAAGAGGAGGTAGAGAGTCTGCAAAGAGATATGGACAGGTTAAATGAGTAGGTAAAAATTTAGCAGATGGTTGTCAGTATATGTGAACTTGTCCACTTTTGCAGGGAGAATAGAAAGGCCATTTAATATTTAAATGGAGAGAGATTGCACAACTCGGTACAGAGGGATCTGGGTGTCCTGGGACATGAATCACAATGTTAGTATGCAGGTACAGCAAGAGATTAGGAAGGCAAATGGAATGTTGGTTTTTATTATAAGGGGAATAGAATATAAAATTTTAATTACAGTTGTTCAAGACCTTGGTGAGAATGAACCTGGAGTAGTGTGTGCAGTTTTAATCTCCTTATTTAAAAAAAAAACGGTACAATTGCTTTAGAAGCAATTCAGAGAAGGTTCATTGGGCTTATTCCTGGGATGAAGGGGTTGTGGTATGAAGACCTTTTGAGCAGGTTATGCCTAAACCCATTATAGTTTGGAATAATGAGAGGTGATCTTATTGAAGAATAAGATCCTGAGGGGACTGGATGGGGTGGATACCCGAAGGATGGTTCCTCTTGTGGGGGAGAATAAATCTATTGTATATTGTTACAGCTGTAGCAATGTTACTCACTGAACAAATCAAATCCCAGAGGGAAACTTGTCTCACTGATCATAACTTGTTTTGTTTTGTATTTTGAAAATGAGGGGAAAATTACTGATCCAAGGAGCATAGAATCCCAGTACCACTTTTAAGGATTTTAAAATTAAAAGGTTTATTCACTAGGAAAAACATAGACACACAAGAGTAAAATTACAAAGTTGAAACAGTCATACAAACTTTCCCACCAGGAAACACTCTTGCTCCAAATTGGCAGCAGTTCCCTGATTGATTTTTAACCATAAAAATCCAGTGGTATTACCCAGGACAAAGACTGCTGCTACTATAATAAAATACACCACATCACTTCTCACTCTCTTCCACTCTGTTGTGAAAGTCTGAAGGAAGTTCAGAAACACACCACTTTCTGAAAACAGAGTCTTTTCTGGCTTGAAACTGGATGGCTGCTTCTAATTCACAATTTTTCTCAGCTCAGAGCTGGTCTCAGGGCATCTCCCCCACACAGCCACCTCAACTCAACTAAACAACTCCTTTAAATAGCCTTTTTTTCCCCCTTTCATGCTAAGCTCCATTGTCCCAAGCACCATTTTGAACTCAACTTGTCCAAAATATAAAAACATTTCATATCTTCCTATTGCCTCCACTTTCGAATCAAATAAAATTTAATAACCTTCCCTTGTTTACTTAGAAAACCTTTGTAAGTTGTAAAAGTCCCTTAAACTCTCTTTGAAATTTAGCAGCTGAAATGTCAAGTCCTCACCTGTCACCTAATGCAACATTGAAAACCCAACTTATTTATTTGTAATTCCAACTTCACCATAACCTTTCATTACAAATGCACGCATCTTGCTGCTTCGCCTTTCATCTCTCAGTTCACACAGAGAAGATGTCTTTACTAACCTTCCCCAGTTTAATTACTCATGGACACATGCACACACAGGCACATAGGCACACAGACACACACACGCAGGCACACACACACACACACACACATGCATACACAAACACACACGCACACACATACGCTGGTGTCCGCACACTCACACAAACTGTGTTAGGTTGCGCAGAATGTGCAAAGCTATGGGGATAAGACAGGGGAGTGGGACTAGGTGGAATGCTTTTTCAAAGAGCCAGTGCTGACTCAATGGGCTGAATGGCCTCCTTCTGCACTGTAAAGATATTGTGATATTTTGAAGTGCAAAGTATTCATTTAATACCTCAGCTATGCCCACTGCCTTCATATGTAAGTCATCTTCTTGGTCCCTAATCGGATTCACTCCTCTACCTACCACCCTTTTGCTATTTACATGCCTATAGAAGACTTTTGGATTCCCTTTTATGTTAGCTTCCAGTCTCTTCTCATACTCTTTTTCTATTATTTGCTTCTGCAATTCCCTTCTAAACCTTCTACATTCTGCCTGATTCTCGGTTGTATTATCCGCCTGACATCTGTCATAAGCATAGTTCTTCTGCTTCATCTTAATCCCTTATGTCATCCAGGGAGCTTTGGATTTGTTTGCCCTGGCTTTCCACTTTGTGGGAATATACCTTGACCATACCTAAATTATGTCTTCTTTAGAGGCAGCCCATCGTCCAGTTACTATTTTTCCTTCTAAGCTGTGATTCCAATTTCCCTGGGCCAGATCAATTCTTACCCCCACTGAAGTCAGTTTGCTCTGCATTAATTATCCTTATTTTGTACTGCTCCTTGTCCTTTTCCGTAACCAACCTAATTCTAATGATACAATGATCACTGTTCCATAAATATTCTCCTACTGACATTTCATCCACTTGGCTCACCTAAATCCCAAGAACAAGGACCAGAAATGCTTCCTTTCTCATTGGACTGCAAACATACTGCTGCTAAAAATTCTTCTGAAGACGCTTTAGGAACTTTGTCCCTCTCTGTCCTTTATAATACTACTATCCCAGTCCATGTTCAGATCATTAACATGTTCTTTTAGGAACAAAAATGTATTTTATTTATTGCTAAAAGAGAGACATGTTGAAGATTTTCAACTTGCACTCTTCAGGACACTTTGCAAGAATATCAATAAAACGGGAAGACATGTAAGTGAAGAGAGTGCTCTTTGGTCGGCAAGAGGCGTTAGCATGCAGAATGCACCAGTGATGGTGACTGACAGTTAACTGCCAAGGATTGTTTGAAATTTAAACCAAGCGGCTTGATCCTGATTGGTCAAGGCATAGCCCTGAGGAATGAGTTAGCGAATGGCTGTCACTTATTTTGTTTAGCTGAAACTGACGCAATGTATATACATGTTTTTTCTGTCTGCCAAGAACAGGGCTCTGGTCTCCCTGCTTGGCATCCACCTCCCATCAGTTGGGTACATTACGTCCCCCCCAGCCTCCATCTGGCCAAGGAGGATGCCCAAGGATGAGTCACTAAACTTTGGTGCCGAGGGTCCTTGTCCCCTTCTTGCCATCTCAATTGGTGTTGTTGGTAAGTTGCCATCTGGGTGCCTTTTAAATACGGTGTCTGGATATGATGATGAGGTGTGCACCATCCAGCCTGCCCCACTGTGCGATACATCGGGAAACCCCCGGCTGCATAATCAATGAGGTCAAGTAATACCACACGAATTCCCGATGGTCCTCACAATGGAAATCAATCCTCAACCCCATCCCCTCCCTCTCCCCTTCCATGAGACTTAGACCCAGATGACAGAATTCCACCCAATGTCAGCATATTGAGTGTTTCCCTCATCTAAAAGAAGGGCATTTGCAGTCGTGAGTTTGATTCATTGGCACTGGGTTGAGTGCCACTCCTTCTGTCTATCTCCAAATCAACATGCTTTGTTGTAATGGATCACCTGCTGTGGAAGCTTATAACTAGATTCATGATTCACTTTGAGTCTTGATAAGTGAAGATTTTAACACAAAGTTTATTTCTGAGATCTAGATTTTAGTAGTTTTCAGGTAGGAAAAAACATATTTAATTATGTATTCCTCATCCAGTTAATGTTACATTATCAAAAGATTTATACTGTAAGAACCAGTTACTTTAACAAAAATGGAAGAAACTAATCACTCCATTTCTAAATCTACAATAAACAAATATTAATGCTGTTCACTATATGCTTGTATTAGTTTTGCAAATGATCGGTGATGTTCCATAATGACAGCATTGTTTTGTGTATATGTGGGAGACAGATAAAGGGATTATATTATCTGGTGCCTTGTCATCTATGATTTACAGCTAGCCTCTCAACCCTGGCATAAATTGAAATTTCATGTTTGACAGAGCTTTGAATTACATTAACCTTTAGTGTTCATTTCCAATATAACCCTTGTTCTCTGGTTCAAAATAGATAAACCAGGCAGTTTCTGCTCAGTTAGAAGGACAGCTCCAGTACTTGACCTGCTCGCTGACCTGCTACCCCAGTAGCTTGTCTGCATTCTGTAATTGTGGTTCCTTGAGGATTTCAGAAAGTTACCACCTATCCATTAACAAATTTCACACATCCTTCACCAGACCTTTAAACTTAGTGCAAAATGTAACTCATCAGGGTAGTGTCTTCATTTCGCTTGAGTCACACTTTGATTATCCATATAATAAGTTAAACTAATTATAATAGTGATGTTTTGGTGTTGCTTGATGCTCTCGTCTGGACCTAGAAAAACTTTTCAATTTTGCTTCAAATTTCTACCCCTCCATCACCTTTACATGGTCCATCTCTGACACTTCCCTTCCCTTCCTTGACCTCTCTGTCTCAATTTCTGGTGATAGACTGTCCAGCAATATTCATCACAAGCCTACCGACTCCCACAGCTACCTACACTACAGCTCCTCACACCCCACTTCCTGTAAGGACTCCATCCCATTCTCTCAGTTCCTTGGCCTCCGTCACATCTATTCCAGTGATGCCACTTTCCAAAAAGGCACTTCTGACATATCTTCCTTCTTACTTAACCACTCACTGCAGTTGACAGGGCCCTCAACAGTGTCCGGCCCATCTCCTGAGCCTCTGCCCTCACACCTTCCTCTCTCCCAGAATCATGTCCCCCTTGTCCTTACTTTTCACCCCATCAGCCTCTGCATTCAAAGGATCATCCTCCGTCACTTCCGCCAACTCCAGCATGATGCCACCACTAAACACATCTTCTCCTCACCCACCCTTTTGGCATTCTGTAGGGACCGTTCCCTCTGGGACACCCTAGCCCACTCCTCCATCACCCCAACACCTCATTCCCCTCCCATGGCACCTTCCCATGCAATCCCATTACCTCCTCCCTTCTCACCATTCAAGGGCCCAAACAATCATTTCAGGTGAAGCAGTGCTTCACTTGCACCTCCTTCAATTTAATCTATTGCATACACTGTTCCTAATGCGTTTCTTCTACATTAGAGAGACCAAACGCAGACTGGGTGACCGCTTTGCGGAACACTTTCAGTCTGTCCGCAAGCATGACCCAGACCTCCCTGTCACTTGCCATTTCAACACACCACACTGCTCTCATGCCCACATGTCCATCCTTGGCCTGCTGCATTGTTCCAGTGAAGCCTAACGCAAACTGGAGGAACAGGACCTCATCTTCTGACTAGGCACTTTGTAGTCTTCCGGACTTAACATTGAGTTCAACGACTTCAGACCATGAACTTTGTCCTCCATCTTCACCCCTTCTTTATCCCCTTTTTTCAATATTCATTTTTATTTTTTATCCACTCATTTTTATTTTTATTCATTTTCATTTTTATTAATTGTTTTATCCTCACCTTTTATCCTACTTTCGATCTTTTTCCCACCACAGTTCCCTTCCACCAACCCCACCCTCACTAGGGCCATCTGTCACTTGTTCATGTAGTTCTTTCCAGAGTGCTCACCCTTGTCCTGCTATTACCACATTCTGCTTTCTGACCTTAATGTCACCATCCGTACCTCCTTTAGCCAGTACCACTATTATTAACACCCCTTTGTCCTTTTGTTCATGACATCTCTGGCAATCTATCTTTTGCCTCCACCTATCGCTGGCCTTCTATCCAGCTCCACCTGCTCCACCCCCCCCCCTCCCCCGCCCTTAAATAGTATAAATTTCATCACGCTTTTACTTCTCTTTAGCTATAAAGAAGAGTCATACAAACTCGAAATGTTAACTGTGTTTTTTTCTCCACAGATGCTGTTAGGCCTACTGAGTTTTTCCAGCATTTTCTCTTTTTTTAATGATTTAAACCCCTTATTTCCAGTACAATAGCATGCTTCTAAAATCCTTGGAACAACAGGTAGGATTATCACTCCCAGCCATATTACAAATGTTGTCACGGCCACAGCTGGTGTCAATTGCTGTGCAAGCCAAATTTGAGGGGGAAACTTGGTTTACAGGCCATATCTATTTTTGTGTATTCTGAAAATGAGAAGAAGATGTGCTGATCTCAGCAGTTAGAGATCCAGTAACATTTTGGGGATTTAAAAAATTAAAAGTAAAAAAATTATTAGCAATAATAAAAGAAATCTTAAGCGCGTAAGATTACAGTTCCACAATTAAGATTGGTCTTACAAAACGTTCCCCAGAAATACTCTTACATGGTCAGACCCACAAGTAAACACCTCCAAACAATATTCCCTTTCAGATGTTAACTATAAAAGAAATCCAGTAATATTACACAAGGCAAACTGCTGTAGCTTCAATAAAGGCATAACACATGACCTCGACCCTCATCCTCTCTGTGGTGGAATCCACTACAGAATAACCCTGCTTGTTGCAGCCCAAGACTTTTCTCACTTGACTGGATGGCTGGTTCAAACAACATCCTCTCTCAGCCCAGAGCTCCAGCCATAGCTCAATAGCTCAAACAGCTCTGGCTATCTCCATCTAAACTCCACAGTAACTCTAAAAGGCCTTTTTTCCCCTTTCATCTCTATTCCATTATTCTCATGCCACTTTGAAACTCAAATCCTTCCAAATATGAAATCCTTTATGCCCCTATCTTGTCTTTGCTTTCGGGTCAATAAAATATAATAATCTAACTGTTGTTTACCCATGGAACTCCTGCAAGATGTAAACATGTTTCTCTTAATCTCTGACTCCCCTTTGATATTCAAACAAACTCTCAACTTATCTAAAAATGCAAATGTTAGATCCAACCTATTTACTCGTACCTCAAAGCCAACATCTCAATCCTTTTCATGTTTTAAATACCCCAGACAACCTGACTCCTATCAATCATTTGCCCAGCTTAATTAAATTACACACACACATACACACACCCACCCTTCTTCACAGGATAATACAATATTCCCCAAAATATTTTTAAAAACACCCATTCTTACAATGTGCACTACAGCAAATGAAATAAATATTTTCAAAATACTGTAACATCCCAAATAAATACCTGCAAACTTCACTTTTATGAATTAAAACAATACAATCAAAATATGCTGCTGTAGTAACTGAATGCATAGCTTCTCCTACTGACTATCAGGGGTCATGTGATTGTTCTTGGAGGTTCCGACCTATGGGCACGGTTAACCCAGGGGGCGGGGCTTCTTGCCGAGGGCCTGGTTCAAGCATGTAGCAATGGAAAAGCTCTCTGTAATAAAGTTTATCTGTTTCTTGTTGAAACCTGTCCAGTACGTCAAGTCATTATATTAAGTGACAGGGATAAAATAGTTCCGATGCTGCACCTCCCCCTGATAAGGTGCGTAAATTGAATCTTAAGCAAAAAGAAAAGAATACGCGCTAGTTATGCCACTCTTCAGCAGAATCAATCCTTACAACACGGCTATGGAAGACTGGAGACAGTATTTAGAGTGCCTCGGTTTTTATTTCATAGTGAACACAATTACAACGGAGGAGAAGCAGAAAGCAACCTTTTGAGTGTATGCGGTAGTAAGATGTACAATCTCAACATCAGGCTTACAGCCCCAAGCACACACCTTATTCTAAGTTCTTTAACAGACAATTGGCTGAGGGATAGAAAACAAATAGTAATGGTTAATGGGTATTTTTCAGGCTGGAAGGAGGTTTGTAGTGGAGTTCCCCAGGGGTCAGTATTAGGACCCTTGCATTTCTTGATATTTATAAATGATCTAGATCTTGGTGTGCAGGGGACGATTTCAAAGTTTACAGATGACATAAAACTTGGGAGAATTGTAAACTGTGAGGATGACAGTGTAGAACTTCAAAAGGACATTAACACACTGGTGGAGTGGGCAGATAGGTGGCAGATGAAGTCCAGTGCAGAGAAGTGTGAGGTGATACACTTTGGTACAACAATAATAAAGAATATTATTCTAAAAGGTGTGCAGGAGCAGAGAGGCCTAGGTGTATATGTACACACGTCATTAAAGGTGGCAGGACAGGTAGAGAGAGCTGTTTCTAAAGCATACAGTATTCTAGGCTTCATTAATAGGGGCATAGAGTACAAGAGAAGGGAGGTTATGATGAACTTATATAAGACACTGGTTAGACCTCAGCTGGAATATTGTGTACAGTTCTGGGCACCACACTATAGGAAGGATGTGAACGGATTGGAGAGAATGCACAAGAGACTAACAAGAATGGTTCCAGGGATGAGACATTTCAGTAATGAGGAAAGATTGGAGAAGTTGGCACTGTTTTCCTTGGAGAGGAGAAGGCTAAGAGGTGACTTGATAGAAGTTTTCAAAATAATGAGGGGTCTGGACAGAGTAGATAGGGAGAATCTGTTCCCACTCGTAAATGGATCAGCTCCTGACCTCATTACAGCTTTGATCCAAACATGGACGAAAGAGCTGAACTCCCGAGGTGAGGTGAGAGTGACTGCCCTTGACATCAAGGCAACATTTGACTGAGTGTGATGTCAAGGAGCCCCAGAAGACTTGAAATCAATTGGAATTTGGGGGTAAACTCTCTGCTGGCTGGAGAACCCAGCACAAAGGAAGATGGCTGTGGTTGTTTGAAGCCAATCACCTTAGTCCCAGGACATCACTGCAGGAATTCCCCAGGGTAGCGTCCGAGGCCCAGCCACCTTCAGCTGTTTCATTAATGACCCACATTCCATCATGAGGTTAGAAGTGGGGGTATTCGCTGATGATCACACAATGTTCTGCACCATTCACATCTCCTCAGATAGTCAATCTGTCTGTGTCCATGTATAGCAAGACCTGGACAATATCCAGGCTTGGGCTGATATGTGGCAAGTAACATTCATGCCACACAAGTGCCGGATTGTGACTATTGAGCAAGAGAGAATCTAGCCATCGCCCCATGACATTCAAAGGCATTAGCATCACAACTATCTACATCCTGGGGATACTATTGACCAGAAACTGAACTGGACCAGCCATAAAAATACTGTGGCTACAAGAGCTGGTCAGAGGCTGGGAATCCTTTGACAAGAAACTCACCTTCTGACTCCCCAAAGCCTGTCCATCATCCACAAGGCACAAGTCAGGAGTGTGATGGAATACTCCCCACTTGCCTGGATAAGTGCAGCTCCAACAACACTCAAGAAACTTGACATTCTCCAGGACAAATCAGTCTGCTTGATTGGCAACCCATCCACAAACATTCTGTCCCTCCACCACCGACGCACAGTAGCAGCAGTGTGTACCATCTACAAGATGCACTGAGGGAATTCACCAAGGCTCCTTAGACAGCACCTTCCAAACCCACAGCCACTACCATCTAGAAGGACAAGGGCAGCAGGTAGATGGGAACACCACCACCTGGAAGTTTCCCTCCAAGTCACTTAGCATCCTGACTTGGAAATATATCACCATTCCTTCACTGTCACTGGGTCAAAATCCTTGAACTCCCTTCCTAACAGCACTGTGTGTGCCAACATTTTCTCACAGGGCGTATGACATCCATCTTGCTTTCATGAAGCAAGGGGTAGCTTCCGGTTCCACATGAATCTTGGCCTGCAGGCCTTGGAATTTCCCTAGTTCATCCTTGAACATGGTGGGGTACTTTTTAAGTAGCTCTGGTAGCTCACTTGCTCTCAACTGGAAAATTTCAGACCATTCTGACTTAATCTCCTTTAACCAATTTTAGCTCAGGAGCTTTGGCCCCTCACCTTCAACCACCATCACGGGTAGCTGTGCTGATTGACTTCCAGAATGGGCAGTTACTCTGCTTATGCCTTTTACTTGAATATCTTCACCCATATATGTTTTTAGCTTGGCGTCTGTCTGATCTAAACTTAATTGGTGTTCACCATTATTCAAATATCTGAAGGTATGTTCGTCAGTTACTGTAGTGGAGGCTGCCATGTCTACTTCCATTCTAACAGGTTTGCCATTTACTTTCACCGTGACAAACATTGCTTCTGTCTTTCCAACTTTCAGATTAAACAATGAGTAAATGTCAGAACTTGTTGTTTCAGGCTCCTCTACATTGTAGATTTCATTGGGCTTCATCTTTTGTTTACAAACCTGCTTGAATCTCCTTGTGCTGCCTCATTATATGTCCATTTCTGTGACAATACTAGCATTCGAGTTTTTTAACCTGCCAATCGCTAAAAGACTGATTGTTTCCATCTCTATTAAACGTATTTTTTTCATATCGCTGCTAAGTTATTTTTTTTTTATTCTTCATTAGCAGGGGCTGCTTCCTGCTTCTCAGCAGAGTCTCACTTTTTTGTGCCCATTTTGTCTGAGGTTTCCTGTCCGATGTGGAGATGGCTCCATGTTGTGCATCCTGTATTGCTTTTGAATCTCTTACTGTGCTTTCCATGGCCAGCGCTATCTCTAGCACCTTCTTGAAATCCAGATTCACTTTGGACAATAATCTTTTCTAAATTGAGTCCTCTTTCACAGCACACACTAAATGATCTCTGAGCATCTTGTTCAGAGTTGCACCGAGCTCACAATGTTCCGTTAGCTGCTTCAGATTTGCCACACAATTTGCAATTGTCTGACCCAGGGTTCTATTTTGAGAATTAAATCTGAGCCTCTGCATTGTGACTGGGGGCTTTAGTTGAAAATGACCCTTCACGAGGTCCACCAATTCATCAAAATTCTTCAAATCTGGGGCACTGGGTGCCCTCAAACCTCGAATTAAACTGTGGGTTTTGCTCCCACAAGTACTCAAGGGGATCATTTGCCTCTTCACTTCCCCTGTAATCTTGTTCACTTGAAAAAAGAATATGAGACGTTCTGTGTATTGAGACCAACCATCTGTGGCTGGTTCAAAAGGATCAATTCTTCCAAACTGAGGCATTTTGAGAGTGGATAACTTTTTCCATTCTAACAGAGCTTGCTACTTACAATCATTGGGCAAGGCACAGTGCTGATTTATTTTTAACTTGATTTCTTCTATTCAATCCTGTTTTATCCTCATTGCCAGTTTGTTGTAGGGTGGCGGAGTTGTACTATTCGTAATAGAGTTGAAATGTAGGCACTTCTTCAGTGGAAACATAAAGTTTATTTACAGTATACTCAACAGCAACTACACATGTGCTTTCAACTCCAACTTTATCTCTACGCTGTCTGCTGAGGTAGCTCACACTACTCTCCTATTCATTACTGCAGATCATGTGATTTTTCCTAACAAGTACTGTTCTTAAATGTGCATTACACCAAATTAAACCATCATTATTACAAAGAGGAAATAAGCTTTGTGGAGCTTTGGTTCCAGATTGCTACTGGACTGTATGGTAAGGGAAACTGGCTGACAGGACAGAAAGATAATGATTTCTATTTATCTTCTCCAATAATGAAACATTACTTAAATTATTTCTTTATCATTGGAAGGCACACACTTTAATCATGATTGTTATTGTCTTTAGTCAGTGAGAAATTAAACATAGTTAAGAATTGATGAGGTAGTTACAATGAAACAGAAGATTACTGGCTTACCTACTTGTTCCTTTATATGGTGGTGACACTGTATACAAATTGCTGACCTATGAGCTGCTGAATCACACAGCATCGTTTTTAGAGAGTCTGAGTGTTAGGGGAAAGTCCCACTATTCCTCAGCAGATTGTAAAGAGTGTGCTACAGGGCAGGGAATTGTTCTGTGTGCTGTTGATAATGGAAGCACTGTTGCTAGGTGTTTTTGAGAGAGATGAAGAAATGAAGTATATTATTCACCTTTGCTGCTCTTGTGAGACCATTGAACGTCTTCCAGCATGAAACATGGGTTCTGAAGGCAATGATTTTGAAGCTGACAATCCCTGCTATCTCTCTTCAGGCCTGGTATATAGTAATCTTTGTTATCTTCCTGCCATTTATGCAGAAAATTACATCCACCCTCGCTCTCAGCTCTTTCAATAGTGCCCCCGGGGAGTCGCAGAGAACCTCGGGGGGATTTACCTGCACTCATTTCAGCATTTCCAGAATAACCTGCAGAAGGAAATTCAGCTTTCTTATTTTAATAATTTATTGTCTGCTGCTGTAACTGCCCCCAGTGCCTTGCTGACACAATTTAATGGCCATGATAACTTTACTGGCCATTGGCAATGGAATGTGGCTGTCACATGTTGTGCAGAGTTCTTCTGGAAAGAGAACAGCGCCGTCTGTCCTTCTTAAACATTGGCCTTGAAAGGCTCATCTCTGCTGCCATTTACAAACAACTTGGCATGGCCTAAAGACTTGTTGTACTATGGTGTGGCAACACGTGATGGTATGTCAAGCATGTCAAAGACATTCTCGCTTAAAAAAGTAACTGGAAATAGACAGCACCTGAAAGAAGAAAACATTGCTAACCAGGTTTAGAGCATGCAGCCTTACCTGTTCATGTTGGGAATTCCCGTGGCACGTTGGGGCACTGAATACAGTTGTCATTGTGCATGTAAGTATAAGTTGGGGAATTTTAACAGGGAGAAATTAAAATCTCTGTTCTGCTCTACTCCTGTAATTTTCATTTTTAACATCAGTGGTTTAGGCAGCGGATTAAAAAAAAACTCAAAACACCAGAAGAAATCTGCATAAAACTTGGAACACAATGAATCGAAGCAAAGATCCTCATAATTAATTGGGAAATTCCATGTAGTTTGTAAGTAAGAATGATGATTTTGTACTTAATGGGATGAGAAAGAGGGAGCCAATGGAAGTCAGTGAGAAAAAGCTAAATTCAACTAACAGTTTATTTCACCTTTATAATGGCATGCCACAAGGAGCTCATCCTTTACATAAATACTCAGTCTGCACTCCAACCTTTTGAGTTCTTTTGGATTCTCAATTTACTTAGGCCTCTAAATATGCCACTGATATAGCACATACTCTGATAGAATAGTTATTCCTTTAGAACAGACAGACCATGAGATTCAGTCTCTCCATGGGATGCCATTCCCTTTAACTACCTTTTTTGCACAGCTGCCAGAATCAGTCTTAAGAGAAGAGTCTAGTGTAATGATAATGCATGTTGAATTCAAAGGCGATTTTCCTTTGGCTGGTGTCCAGTGAAAAGCCGATTGAGACTAGGCAACCTATTTTACTTTTCATACACTTCTTCACATGTGAACAATAACTTTTAACACTCCTGCTTAATATCTACAAAATAGCTGCACTCCTTCAGGTACCACACCGCAAGAGGGCAATGGCGAGCAAGGACTCCATTGGATTGGTCCATGACTATGCTTAGCAAAGTACTGCAGTAGTTTGCCATTGCCTTCTGCAATGTATTTCTGTGTCTGACCAGGAGACTCCCTCTCTTACTGCCTACCATCAGGTATATTGCAAGGATTTACAGGATGATAATCAACTTGTTCGGCCACATTATGTACGCACCTTCCTTGGCCATCAAGTCCTGAAGTAGGACTTGAGCCCAAAGCTTCTGGACCAGAGGTAGCAATGTTACTCACTGTGCCACAATACCTCCCATAGCTGTACTACAATTCCAATTACTTCTATAGAAAAAGCCTCCATGAATCTTATTACTACAATGCAAAACAAAGTTTACTGCACATGTTAGTAGAAGGGGGTCTTTTAATGCAAATTATTGTGGTTTTAATTAGGATTAAATATTTTAACTTGTTAATAAAGATGCTAAGTGAAAGATGTAATTAGTTTTATTGCTCCAAGCAACAGATTGCAGCTACACTTGAGAATTACCCACAGTGTGATATTAATTTATTTTTTGCAGTAAACTGTGGTTTGTGCTGTTAATATCTTGAATATTATTTCCTTTTAAAAATAAGGATTCATCTTCTTTGACTTTAACTATATATTTGTGAATTGCCATTTAATAACAAGACAGACTTCTTTCTCAAAATATAATCTTAATACAGATTCATGTACCTTTTTAATTCTGTTTGGAACAGCAAGCAGGATATAACTGGATTAAGCTTGATAGGTGCCAGCTGGTTTCTGACTGCTAAATGGCACTGCTGGTGTTCTGATTCTGTACATCCTGTTAGGTTCCAAATGAGAAACTTGACATAAAAATAAAAGCAATTATCGGCAGATTTCCACACGTTTTCCAAAATTATTAAACTCATTCAGCACTTGCAATGGAGCGATTTTTGTTTGTGTTTGACAGCACTAACTGGTCCAATCATGGTATGACTAAATAAAATTTAGCTTAATTGTGCATATAAATATCAGGCAGGTTTTTCCGGTCGGTGAGCAGGGGCGGGGCCTGCTCGTCTACGCGTAAAATGATGCGGGGATACATCAGGCGTGCGTCCCAACGTCACCCCGCATCATTCAGATTTTCAGGTTGGCGAGCAGGCAAGAAGGCCAGGCAGCCTTTAGAAAATACATGAAACCTCATTCACGGGTGGGAGGAGGTTTCATGAGGGATTTAAAATGTTCATGAAATGTTGAAATGAAAGAAATTGACATGTCCCAGCTCATGTGACAGTGGCGCATGAGTGGACATGTCATTAATTTTTTTTTTTAACCCTGCTTTATTGGAACTTTCAAACCTGAGCCAATCTCCCTGAGGCAGCACTTTGCCCCAGGGAGATCTGTGCCCTCTTTCACGCGCATACGGGAGAGAGTGCACTCCCGGCTGAGGGAATCCACCCTCCACACCGCACAGGGAGCGCATTGTGCTTCCTGACCGATGTCACTCTGAGGGGGGAGGGACCTTAACTGGCCCGCCCAGGTAAAATGGTGGCGGACCCCTGACCTGGAGCGCTGATCAGAAGCCCACCTGTTCGTACCTGCTCCTGCACTTCCCCCCCCACCCCAAAGGGGGGAAAATGTTGCCCATATTTTTTAGCAGGTGCCGTAAACCAGAGCTTTGTTACAGAAAAATTAATAACTACCTTCAAAATTTTTATGTAAACATAGTTTCACATTGTAATTGCCTGCAGTTAATCATAAAAAGTTCATCTAAATTATTCCGATTTTGCCTTATTCAAGTTTATTCTCAAAACATGAATTTAGAAGGATAGAATGCAGGAGGGTTTCCAACTTTAATTCATGTGAACTTTAAATAACTGGTATTTTTTTTAATGCCTCCTTACCAGCACCTGGCAGGGGTTGGGGGGGTAATGCCAAAATTGGGAGAGCTGCCTCACAAACTATTTAAGCAACAGCCTGACATGGTCATCCTCACAGAATCATACCTTACACATAATGTCCCAGACACCACCATTACCATCACCATCACCATCCTGGGTATGTCCTGTCCCACCAGCAGGACAGACCCAGCAGAAGTGGTAGCACAGTGGTATAGAGTCGGGAGGGAGCTAACCTGGGAGTCCTCAACATCGACTCCAGACTCCATGAAGTCTCATGGCATCAGGTCAAACCAGGGATCCTCCTGCTGTTTACCATGTAATGCCCTCCGTCAGCTGATGAACCTGTGCTCTTCCATGTTGAACAGCACTTGGAGGAATCACTGAGGGTGGCAAGGGCGCAGAATGTACTCTGGGTGAGGGACTTCAGTATCCATCACCAAGGGTGACTTGGTAGCAACACCAATGACCGAGCTGGCCGAGTCCTAAATGACATGGCTGCTGGAATGGGTCTGTAGCAGGTGGTGAGGGAACCAACAATAGGGAAAAACATACTTGACCTCATCCTCACCAACCTGCTTGACGCAGATGCATCTGTCCATGGCAGTATTGTTGGGAGTGACCATCACACAGTCCTTGTGGACTTGAAGTCCCACCTTCACAGTGAATATACCCTACATCGTGTTGTGTGGCATTACCACCTTGCTCAATAGGGTAGATTTTGAACAGATCGAGCAACTCAAGACTGAGCGTCCATGAGGTACTGTGGGCCATCAGCAGTAGCAGAACTGCACTCAAATACAATGTATAACCTCATAGCCCAGCATATTCCCCACTCTACCATTACCATCAAACCAGGGGATCAACCCTGGTTCAGTGAAGAGTGCAGGAGGGCATGCCAGGACCAGCACTAGAAATACCTAACAATGAGGTGTCAGCCTGGTGAAGCTATAACACAGGACTACTTGCATGCCAAACAGCATAAGCAGCAAGTGACAGACAGAGCTAAGCGATTCCACAGCCAACAGATCAGATCTAAGCTCTGTAGTCCTGCCACATCCAGTCATAAATGGTGGTGGACAATTAAACAACTCACTGGAGGAGGAGGCTCCACAAATATCCCCATCCTCAATGATGGAGGAGCCCAGCACATCAATGCAAAAGATGAGACTGAAGCATTTGCTACAATCTTCAGCCAGAAAAGCCGAGTGGATGATCCATCTTGACCTCCTCTGGAGTTCCCCAGCATCACAAATTCCAGTCTTCAGCCAGTTTGATTCACTCCACATGATGTCCAGAAACAGCTGAAGACACTGAATACTGCAAAAACTATGGGCCCTCCCAATATCCTAACTACAGTATTGAAGACTTGTTCTCCAGAACTTGCTGCCCCCCTAGCCAAGCTGTTACACTACAGCAACAGCACTGGCATCTACCCACTAATGTGGAAATTGCCCAGCTATGTCCTCTACACAAAAAGCAGGACAAATCCAACCCAGCCAATTACCGCTCCATTAGTCCACTCTTGATCCTCAGTAAAGTAATGGAAGGAGTCATCAACAGCACTATCAAGCGGCACTTGCTTAGCAATAACCTGCTCAGTAACATCCAGTTTGGGTTCCGCCAAAGTCACTCAGCTCCTGACCTCATTACAGCTTTGGTTCAAACATGATCAAAAGAGCTGAATTCCCGAGGTGAGGTAAGAGTGACTGCCCTTGATTTCAAGGCAGCATTTGACCGAGTGTGGCACTGTGTAGGAGCAGAGTGCGGCTGTAAAGAACAAGATTTCAGTGGGCAGAGCGGTGCTTAAATTTAAGGAAATAGTCTTTAAATTAAAAACAAACAAAAAGTATGTTAAGGGAGCTCAGTCCCAGGCGTTGTGCAGCCTGCAGCATGTGGGAATTCTTGGGCACTCCTCGGAGTCTGGATGACCAGATGTGCAGGAAGTGCCACCGGCTTGACCAGTTTGAGTAATGAGACTTGGAGCTTGAGTATCAGCTGGAGACACAGCGGAGCATCCGCGAGGCTGAGAGTCACGTGGATGGCTCGTTTTTAGATGTGGTCACTCCGCAGCTTAAGGAAGTGCAGTCAGAGAGGGAATGGGTGACCACCAGTCAGGAGAAGGGAGGCAGGCAGGTAGTCAGGAAAGCCTCAGAGAGCATCTCACCCAAGAACAGTTTTTCTGTGTTGGAAAACCATAAGACATAGGAGCAGAAATTAGGCCATTCAGCCCATCGAGCCTGCTCCGCCATTCAATCATGGCTGATAAGTTTCTCAACCCCATTCTCCCGCCTTCTCCCCGTAACCTTTGACCCCCTTACCAATCAAGAACCTAACTATCTCGGTCTTAAATACTCTCAATGACCTGGCCTCCACAGCCTTCTGTGGCAATGAATTTACCACTCTCTGGCCAAAGAAGTTTCTCCTCATCTCTGTTCTAAAGGGTCTTCCCTTTACTCTGAGGCTGTGCCCTTGGGTCCTGGTCTCTCCTACTAATGGAAACATCTTCCCCACATCCACTCTATCTATAAAACGGTGAGGGTGGAAGTTCCTCTGGAGAATGAAGCCAGAGACAAGTTCATGGCATTGTGGGTGACTCAGCTGCACAAGGCGGGAGGAGTAAGGGCACAAGAGCAATTGTGGTAGGACCCTCAAACGTGAGGGGTGTAGACAGGTGCTTCTGCAGCTGTAAACATGACTGCAGGATGGTGTGTTGCCTCCCTGGTGCCAGGATCAAGGATGTCACTGAACATCTGCAGGGCATTCCGAAGAGGGAAGGTGAACAGTCAGAGGCCGTGGTTCAAATTGGTGTCAACGACATAGAAGGAGAGATGAGGTCCTGCAACAAGAATTTAGGGAGCTAGGTAACAGATTAAAAAGCAGGAACGCAAAGGCTGCAATCTCTGGATTACTCCCTATGCCACATGCTAGTGAATATAGGACTAGGAGGATAGAGAGGATGAATGTGTGGCTGAAGAGATGGTGCGGGAGGGAGGGCTTTAGTTACCTGGATCACTGGGTCTGTTTCTGGTGAAGTTGGGGCCTGTACAAGTCAGACAGGTTGCACCTGATCAGGAACGGGACCAACATCCTTGTGGGCAGGTTTACTCGTACTGTTTGGGGGAGTTTAAACTAATTTGACATGGGGATGGGACATAGAGTGGAGGTACAGTAGGGGCGATGCACAGCCAAATATAGAAGAGAGACTAAGTCAGACTGGAAAGCAAAAAAAAAAATAGACCTGTTAAAGCACAAGGGATTAAAGCAAGCCTGTATTGCTTCTATTTTAATGCAAGGGGTCTTACAAGTCAGGCAGGTGAATTGAGGGTGTTGATTAACACATGGGAATATGATTTTGTTGCTATCAAAGAGACATGGTTGAGGGAAAGGCAGGACTGGCAGCTCAATATTCCAGGGTATAGAATCTTCAAGCGTGACTGGGGGGATGTGGGGGTTGTCAGGTGATGTGAAAGAGGAGGTGGCATTGCACTATTGATCAAGGAGTCAATTACTGCAGTAAGGAGGGATGGTATCTAAGAAGGTTCCTCAAATGAGGCCATATAAGTAGAACTTAAAAACAAAAAGGGACAATCACTTTGCTGGGAGTGCACTATAGGCTTCCAAACAGTCAGGGGGAGATAGAGGAGCAGATATGTAGGCAAATCTCAGAGATGTGTAAAAATAATGGGTTGTAATAGTTGGGGATTTCAACTTCCCCAACATTAACTGGGATAGTCTTAGTGTGAAAGACTTAGAGGGGGTAGAATTCTTAAAGTACACCCAGGAGAGCTTTTTGAGCCAGCATGTAGAAAGTCTTACAAGAGAAAGGGCGGTACTAGACCTAACCTTAGGGAATGGAGTCAGGTAAGTGGTAGAAGTGTCAGAGGGGGAGCATTTCAGGGATAGGTGACCATAACTCTCTAAGACTTAATGTAGTTATGGAAAAGGACAAAGATGGACTGGAAATAAAGATTCTGAATTAGGGGAAGGCCAATTTCAAAATGATAAGGCACAATCTGGCCAAAGTGGACTGGGAGCAGCTACTTGTAGGAAAGTCTACATCAGAGCAGTGGGAGTCATTCAAAAAGGAAATAGTGAGAGTTCAGGGCCAACATGTTCCTGTAAAGATGAAGCATAGGAACAACAAGTCCAGGGAACCCTGGATGTCAAGGGAAATAGAGGATTGGATAAGGGAACAAAAGGATGCTTATGGCAGATGCTGAGGGGTGAAAACAGTGGATGCCTGAGAGGGGTATAGAAAGCATAGAGGGGTGCTTAAAAAAGTAATTAGGAGAGCAAAGAGATGGAATGAAAAAACACTGGTGGGCACGATAAAGGAAAATCGAAAGGCATTTTATAAATATATTAAGGGCATGAGGATAACCAGGGAAAGAATAGGGCCCATTAGGGACCAAAGTGGCAAAATGTGTGTGGAGCTGAATGTTGTAGGTGAGGTTTTAAATGATTACTTTTCACTGTGTTCACTTTGGAGAAGGACAACGTAGGTGTGGAAATCAGGGAGGGGGAGTGTGATATACTTGAACAAATTAGCGTTGTGAGGGAGGATGTATTAGCGGTTTTAGTGAGTTTAAAAGTGGATAAACCCCAAGACCCAGATGAGATGTATCCCAGGCTGCTGTGTGAGGCAAGGGAGGAGATTTCAGGGGTTCTGAAACTAATTTTCAAATGCCCTTTGGCCACAGGAGAGGTGCCAGAGGGCTGGAGGACAGTGAATGTGGTACCATTATTCAACAAGGGTAGTAGGGATAAACCAGGAATTACAGGCCAGTGAGTCTAACATCAATGATAGGGAAACTATTGGAAAAATTTCTGAAGGACTGGATTAATTTCCACTTGGAGAGGCAGGAATTAATCAGGGATAGTCAGCATGGCTTTGTCAGGGGGAGATCATGTCTAACAAAATTGATTTTTTTGAGAAAGTGACTAATTGCATAGATGAGGATAGTATAGCTGATGTTGTCTACATGGACTTCAGTAAGGTTTTTAAAAAGTCACATATGGGAAAATAGTCAATAAGTAAGAGTTCATGGGATCCAGGGCAATGTGACAATGTGACAAATTAGATCCAAAATTGGCTTAGTGGCAGGAGGCAGAGGGTGATGGTCAAAGGTTGTTTTTGTGATTGGAAGCCTGTGATGAGTGATGTATCGCAGGGATTAATACTGGGACCCTGACTGTTTGTAGTGTATATTAATGATTTAAATGTGAATATAGGAAGTTTGATCAGTAAATTCACAGATGACAGGAAAATTGGTGGTGTCATAAATAGTGATGAGCGAAGCCTTAGGTTACAGGATGATACATATGGGCTGGTAAGATGGCCAGAGGAGTGGCAAATGAAATTTAATCCTGAGAAGTGTGTGGTGATGGAGGACTAACATGGCAAGTGAATACACAATGAATGGTAAGACCCTGGGAAGTACAGAGGATCAAGGGGACCTTGGTGTGTATGTCCATAGATCCCTGAAGGCAGCAGCACGGATAGATAAGGTGGTTAAGAAGACATATGGGATATTTGCCTTTATTAGCCGAGGCATGGAATATAAGAACAGAGAGGTTATGTTGGAGCTGTAAAAAATGATAGTTAGGCCACAGCAGGAGTACTGTGTGCAGTTCTGGTCGCCACACTATAGGAAGGGTGTGATTGCACTGGAGAGGGTGCAGAGGAGATTCACCAGGATGTGGCCTGGGCTGGAGCATTTCAGCTATGAAGAGAGACTGGATAGGCTAGAGTTGTTTTCCTTAGAGCAGAGAAGGCTGAGGGGGGACCTGATTGAGGTATATAAAATTATAAGGGGCATAAGTAGGGTAGATAGGAAGAAGCTTTTCCCCTTAGCGGAGGTGTCAATGACCAGGGGGCATAGAATTAAGGTAAGGGGCAGGAGGCTAAGGGGGGACTTGGGGAAAGAAAATTCAACCAGAGGGTGGTTGGAATCTGAACCCTGAGGGGGTGGTAGAGGCAGGAACCCTCACAACATTCAGAAGTATTTAGATGAGCACTTGAAATGCCATAGCATACAAGGCTATGGGCCAAGGGCTGGAAAATGGGATTAGTGTAGTCAGATCTTTGTTTACCGGATGGGACACGATGGGCCGAATGGCCTCATTTTGTGTTGTAAACATCTATGAGTCTATGTGATGTCCAAATGCAACAAGACCTGGACAATATCCAGGCTTGGGCTGACAAGTGGCAAGTAACATTCACGCCATACAAATGCCAGGCAATGACCATCTCCAACAATAGAGAATTTTACCATCGCCCCTTGATGTTCAATGGCACTAACATCACTGAATTCCCATTTATCAACATCCTAGGGGGCTACCATTGTCCAGAAACTGAATTGGACTAGTCATACAAATACTGTGGCTACAAGAGCAGGTCAGAGGCAAGGAAGTCTGCTATGAGTAACTCACCTCCTGACTCCTCAAAGCCTGTCCACCATCTACAAGGCACAAGGCAGGAGTGTGATGGAATACTCCCCACATGCCTGGATGAGTGCAGCTCCAACAACACTCAAGAAGCTGGACACCGTCCAAGGCAAAGCACTCTCTTGATTGGCACCACATTCACTCCCTCCACCACTGCCTCACTGTGGCAGCAGTGTGTACCATCTACAAGATGCACTGCAGCAATTCACCAAGGCTCCTTAGACACCACCTTCCAAACTCACAACCACTACCATCTAGAAGGACAAGGGCAGCAGACACATGAGAACACCACCATCTGGAAGTTCCCCTCCAAGTCACTCCCCTGACTTGGAAATATATCACCGTTCCTTCACTGTCGCTGGGGCAAAATCCTGGAACTCATGCCCTAACAGCACTGTGGGTGTACCTACACCACATGTACAGCAGTGGTTCAAGAAGGCAGCTCACCACCACCTTCTCTAGGACAACTAGGGATGGGCAATAAACGCTGGCCCAGCCAGTGAAGCCCACACCACCTGAATGAATAAAAAAGACTGTTGATGATCCCTTTCATTAGTTTGCTGATGATCGAGCATCGACTGATGGGGTGGTAATTGGCTGGGTTGGATTTGTCCTGCTTTTTAAATACAAGACATAACTGGGCAATTTTCTACATTGTTGGATAGATGCCAGTGTTGTAGTTGTACTGGAATAGCTTGGCTAGGGATGTGGCAAGTTCTGGAACACAAATCTTCAGTACTATTTCTGGAATATTGTCAGGGCCCATAGGCTTTGCAGTATCCGATACATTCAGCTGTTTCTTGATATCACGTTGAATGAATTGAATTGGCTAAAGACTGGCATCTGTGATGCTGTGGACCTGCAGAGGAGGGCAAGTTGGATCATCCGCTCAGCACTTCTGCCTGAAGATTGTTGCAAATGCTTCAGCCTTGTGTTATGGCACAGCGGGTGGTAAATGATGAGCTGCTCAAATCCCAGAGGGCAACTTGAACCAGCTTCCACAACTGTTTTGCAATTTGTATTTTTATTTCGAGAGGCATACCTTGAATTCAGTAGTAATAAATCCACTGAGTCTTAGAAGTTTTTTTCAAAACTAAATCAAACATTTATTAATAGTTGAAAAAGTTTTAAACACGTACGTAGGTCTACACGGTGAAGCAGTTTGGGAAGAGTGTCCTGCAGTCAGCACTGTGGTGAAGCAGTCTGGGAAGAGTGTCCTGCAGTCAGCATCACGGTGCAGCAGTCTGGGAAGAGTGTCCTGCAGTCAGCATCACGGTGAAGCAGTCTGGGAAGAGTGTCCTGCAGTCAGCATCACGGTGAAGCTGTCTGGAAAGAGTGTCCAGCAGTCAGTTCTTGTTGAAACTAACAAGAGTGACATCACAAGACAGCACGAGAGAGCAGCGAAGAGATCAGAACCAGCGCGAGTGCCGGTAAGCTTCAAAAAGTAATGCCAGCACAATGTTGAGAGCT